>NW_020455610.1:1622598-1650762 GCF_003342845.1 Nothoprocta perdicaria
AAAAAAAAAAAAAAAAAAAAAAAGAGTATAATGACTGACAGGTTGAAATCAGGAAAGAGAAAAAAAAGGAACAGTATGTACAGAGGGCAAAAAAAGTAGGTGAAAGTTGTTCCCATAGATATTATTATACCTACACAGCTAGGACTAATTGCCTACACGTGGGAAGGGCTACAATTTGGTAGCTGGCCTAGAGCACACACTGGGTAATACCAAGTCTCTCTACAGCTAATATTTTGTCTCTGAAGATAATACTTTCCAAAGAAGTGAGTCAATCCACCTTCCTGGCACTGTTTTCCTTTTCTTTTTTCCTTTCTTTTTCTTTTTGTTTTCCATGTGGACAATGCTTGACTACCTACAAAGTAATATGTTATTGCTGAATGTCTAACTTTTCTGGAAGTAAGATATTTATTAGGTAGCTAAACTAGGCAAGCAAGGTACAGGGCTTAAAAAGAACTATAAACAAGAACTTTCAGAATTAATGTTCCCAGTGGGCTGTATTTAATTCAGAGATCTAATTTGCAACTAAAATAGTAATTATAGCTCATCTGGATGCTGAAGAAAGATTCAGCCTGACAAAAGCATTCATCAGTGTCAGGGTGGATTTATTTGACTGAATGGAGATATTTATGATATATATGTTTCCATTTGAGCTAAGGTGAGGCTTATAGGTAAAGGAAATAATTTTATTAGGTCAACTATTATCGCTGGAAAAATGAAAAAAAAAAAAAGACTTCAGTCAAATAAAGCCTTTTTTAGATTAGAAAGACTGAAACGCCCTAAATCTGTGTTACCTTTCCCAACACTAATAGTTGGTCAAATAAAAGGTATTACCTCAGCCTAAAATCTTTGTGTCACCTATGTCCTTAGACAATGAAGGTTACAACGATATCTTAACTAGTCACCTCTTTGTAGTCAGTAGTGAAAAACAAGAACTTTAAAGAATATGATTATTTTCACCCATTTCAAATGCCTGCAAGAGGATGGGGTTAATCTTTTACTCACAGTGCATTATTTTTCTTAAATGACAGTGAGAGGAAGCTACGATGGCTAGCTTGGCTATAAATCTGAAACATTAGTTGAGATTCATCCTATTTAATTAGATATCTACACTGCATCATCTACCCAAGCTATTTCAGTTACTGGATGTAGTCTAGCTGTGGTAATACGGAATTCCGCGCAAGCTAATTTATCCTATGAAATTAACTTCATGATAGCTAGTGTTAAAAATGTGGACTTTCTAAGCTGCATAATCTACTGGAAATATTAATGTGCTGACACTCTGGAAATAGAACTGGCAAATGTAGTGTGCTTTGTGGATTATGAATAAGAAAAATCTAAAAACAATTGTAAAAGACTTTTTTATTCATTGCTTGTTGTATTGAATGCTGTGAGTTCCCGAGAACTCTTTCTTTGAGTCATCTTCTCTTGAACAAAACTTCATATTCTCCATCATTTATTACAAAATAACAGTGAAAGACAATTCTAATGTTCAGAGGCCTTTTAGGTTAGTGAGGGCAGATATGCAGCAGTTGTAATTCTTGTATATATAAATACTATATTTTTATTGTTCTATGTTATTTTAGATAATATATACATATTTGTATTTAGCAAAATGAGGCAGGTAAGTGTTCTGTGTTCATAGGGCTGGCATCAAAAAAAAGAGAGATTTATTTCAGTGCCAGCTCAGGACCTGAGAAGTCAAGTTTCCTTTCCAACAAGCTTTCTTGGGCACATAGCTTAGGCCTGTTTTTCAAAAGTATTTAGGCATTGCTCCAGTCAGTGTTGCAATGATTCTGTAATCTATCAAAGCTGTTACATGATCTAATAGCTGTAAGTTAAGTCAACAAAGTTTAAGCAGAAAATAAGATGAATTTTTTTTCACGAAGTTATTTAACCCTTGCTAGTACAAATTCTCCATCTCTGCAAGTCTTTAAGGAAAAATGAGATGTCTTTCCAAAGAAGAGGTCTACTTTAGTAATGTGTTATTAATTTTTTTTTATCTGAGCAGGTTCAGGTCTATGTGATGAAGGGAGGCACGTGAGCTGTCATGGTCTCTATGAACCTCAGAATCTGAGTATCTGAGCTTCCTTGTTCTATGACTGCAAGTACGTACCTGCTTATAAAAAGTACATATCAGGTCCTGCATTTCTGTCTTGCAAGTGGTTTTTCCTCATTAACCACCATGTGAGACAGAGAGAGATTACACCCAATTCGCATATAGCAACGGAGGCAACAAACAGCTACATCTGGTCTTTGAGGGAGAATTAAGATTTGTTCAAATTCAGCATTGCGATACTTTCCTGACCAGTGACATATATGTACTCCACAGGGAAGCAGCAGAAAAGGTTCTTGGCCAAGTTAATAGGCATGGTAAGATTTAGAAAGTCCTGAAAAAGCATGTCCAAAATCTGGCACATGCCCAGGTTATGGGAGAGGGAAGTTCATATTTCTTCCCTGCTTGAAGAAGGCAGTGCATTGCTGAGCCAGATAGGTTGGAATGCAGCAGAGAAACTAGAGGTGCCCATCAAAAGGTCTTCACAATCCTGTGCTGGGGCTACTTCTGAAAGGGGATCTCAACTCATAAAGCAACTTCTTGTGTAGTAGCTCCTAATGCAGTCTAGTTTTCTCATTAGTGACCTAATGGGAATCCATGCCAGCTTGTTCAAAGCTAGCCTGAGTCTCTCTGTGATGCATGGCGGTGCTGTGATGCACTGAGCAGTGCTATGAGGCTGTAGACACAGCCTTCTGTGTCAGAAGATGTACTTTCAAAACCACAGATCGTTGTTGCATGAATCCTCACCGGGTTTTCCACATCCTTTTAAGCAAGGGCAGCAAAACTGGATTCAGAACAGGACTTTCCAATGTCATAAACACCAATAATATCATTGGCCAGTGCCAGCTTAGATTCTATTTGTGTATCTGAGTAATGTCTTGGTTTGCTTGTGCAACAACGTGCATTGGGGACTCATATTCAGGTGGTTCTGCACATTAACCTCGAATGTTCTTTTTAGTGTCACTCATTGCGTTTTGGATTCCAGTCCCTCCTCCGTTAAACATGACTGATCTTTTTTTTATCCTGGTCTTCACACTGGCTGTATGAAGATTAATGTTGTTTGATCATATCTAGCACTCCACTGTGCTTGATTTTGAGTACAAAGATTTCAAAACTAGGTTAAGAGCTAAATTTTAACTTAGACATGTCTTCTAATTGCCCATGGATATGGTTTCATAATAACTATAAATTAAATATATGAATTCAGATCACAGCTTTGTTTCCATTTGCACAAACCTACTTACCTTTCCTTTCTCTCTCACATTACAAACATGGAAGGAGACACATGGAGGTTGACGTAAGGCTGTTGCTTGTAAATCAGATTCCTATGGCAAGATAGTAAACTTGTGTATGTATAAATATCAATACACCCTTTACACAGTTTATTTGACCCACTTGGGATTTCATCAAAAATAAATGCAGAAGGGCAAAACAGCATTACCTGGACTGCAGTTTCGTGATACAGCAGCTATGGGGCAATGCCACCTTAAAAAGTCTGGCTCTTCTGTTCCTGGCCTTCCAGGCCCCCTTTCTTCCCAGAGCTCAGGTCCTTTCTCTTGTGCCAACATGACCGTTCACAGAGCTAGAGTAAGAGCTTAATCATTGAACTGATCTAGGTTAAGGAACAACTCTGTGAAAAAGAGGTTCACAGACCAAAACTTCAAACAATTGAGCTGGCAAAGCAGGGGGGACCTAACACTTGGGCACTGAGAGGAAGGAAGAGGAAGAAGGAGAAGAGGAGGAGGAATGAATAGCTGGAGCTGGGTGGGGTGGGAATTCCTGAAGCTGGCACTGCCACTGAATCCATGAGCTCGTGGACTACAGCCAGAGCCTAAAAGATGAAAGCACCTTGGAAAACAGTAGTATAACCAGTTTGCAACTTTTGTTTTTTCAAAGTTTAATTATCCTCTCATATGCATTTTTAGGAAAATCAACGAGCTTTGTAACACCTTTGGGGTTTTTGCATTGGAAGTGCTTTCCTCTGTTCAGTTTGTGGCAATGCCTCATAGTCCTCAGCTCTTCCTCATGACTCTGTGTCCTCTCCTCAGGTAGAAACAATTGCCCAGCCTGGTAAAGGTTTAGTGTAGACCAGTGTGCAGGCTAGGACCAGGAGAACGAGGCAAACAACTTTTTTTGTCCCATTTTGCTCACTCGTTTTGTAAGGTTTTCAATTCCTACCAGTTTCTGAAAGCATAATTTAAGATTTTGTGTAAAGGCTCTTTATATATATGTTAATGTTGTATTTCTTGCTTAGTGAAAGCAGTAGTTTTAATCTGGGGTCAAGTATCTTTAATCTACTGTAGGTAAGAAAAGTATGACTGCTCCAATTTTATGAAGTTTTTTTTTTTGACCAGGGATAAACATCACAGTCTAAGCAAATAGTATCTGAATACCTGAATACTCATGGAATAATTATTTTTATTTTCAAAGACATTATTCTGATTTAAAGTGGCTTTTCACGTAACTGAGCTGTCATCACTTGCAAGCAGGGGACTGAAGGTACTGATCAAGTTTGGACATGTGGCTTTATGCAAGATCTCACAAAGATCTTGACAGTCTGAAATATTCCTGAAAGATTGTTTTGACTTTCACCCAATATTTAAATCTATTCAGTCATGTCAGGGATTTTGCCAATGTCTGAACTGTGTTATCAACTTTAGAGACTGCTTACTTTCATATGCATGTAGAAACCATACAGGTATTGGAGAATACCCAGGCTTAGTCTCTTTTTTTAGCTGTTTTCATCTTATCTCAATGATAAAGAATTTTCCTGATAAAATGATCAGGTAGAACCAATTTTACCAGATGTTAAACAATTCCTATAGATATGCTAATCTGTATTAGTTCATTCTGGAGTGACTAAGATTTTGAAAGAGATCCTAGTGACATAAAAATGAAGCGGCAAATATATTCAATTAAAAAAATATGGAAGACATAAATTCTTGTGTGTGTGAAAGCATGAGAGAGCTAAGGAAGTATTTTCATTACATTTATTATTCAACAAGGACCTACATCTGTTTCTAGTTTGCACTGATTATTGACACATCTGGCTATTTGGCCTTAGGAACTACAAGTTGCTGTTGTGGCATTATTCTCTGAATCAACTTTTTAGACCACCCGGAAAATAATACAGCAAGTGCTGTGAGAAGATTGTGTTATTTGTAATAAGATTACCTTTTGGCATCTAGATGTATTGTACAAATAGGATTCTGTCATCTTGTGTTTTATAAATTATAATTTTGCATTTTTACACCTGTGAGGAAAGGAAGGCTGTAGCCAAAAGGCTTACTATATCACAAAGATAAATCAGGATGACCTGATAAAGTTTCAAGTAGATGCTAGATACAGTAGTGACTACTTGCGTTATATGCAAAAATTTCAGTGGAATCAAAATACAGCTAAACTCACAGAACTGAGAAAGATGTTTCTTTAACCTATGGTGAGATGTACTTTTTAGAATAGCACTGTTGGAAGTTAATATTGTCCAAGTCCTTGGCCCTTCAAAGATTTTTCTGTAATGAGCAGGTAAATTTTCCCCATCGGTGGTTTGAGGGTAGCAGCTCCTTCCAAGAGATAACAGGTATTTTAAGTATATATATGATGAGGACTTTGAAAAATGAAAGCGTCAGATCATGAAGGGACCACCTAGGACAGTAAGTCCAGTCCTCTCTAATTGTATGCAAAAGATAGAAGAGTCCTGAAGGATTCACTCAACATCTACTTCAAACACCCCCTCAAACCACAGGCCGCAAAACACTTCCAATACCCTGTCACAGATTTAAGACCTACTAGTAAAAGACCAACAGCCACAGCTTTAATGTGCCACAGGAAGGAACCTGATGAAACGCTTATTTGTTTTATTGCAAATACTTTTAAACTAGGGTAATTTGTTGTTTTTAAAGAACAGTCTAGATAATCTATATGGCCACATGAAGCCACTATGCAACTTCACTTGCTATGCTGAATTACATGTGGAATTAATTTGACCCTCTGCATAAAACTAACACAAGTCTTAAGATGCATAACATGAAGATAAATAGGAAATAATTTGCTGCTTTTTGGTGAATTGCAGGATTGTAAATGGTTTTGTGTGCTCTCTCTCTCTGAAAAAGTTGAGAGAGACTCAACATTTATTTCTATTCCTTCGGGTCAAGGATACCGTTTTTAATGTGCATTATTGAATTTTTAATTCCTTTAATAGCTAAATAATATAAAGTACAGAGGGCAGGGCACCAAAATCACTGGGAGGCAAGAGCAGCGAATGAATACTGTATTCTTTGTAACGCTATACTGTGCTCTTCTATTCTCTCTAGACTCTTTCTTTGTCCTCTTTATCACTACCCCCATGTGTAGTTGGGTTTTTCTTGCTCTTTCTCCAGAAGACCTTTCAGGACAACCTTTGTGGCCTGCAATCAGCACCTCCTGCCTGGCATGCTGCCATGCAGACCTTCCTCCTTCAGGCTCTCTACGTCTTCTGTGCACCTTTAGATAGTGTTGATAACAATGACGTCTTCTCCTATCTGCCTGGCCAACATAAGTACATGCAATTAGAAAGAGTGAATCCAATTAGGAAATGACTGTACTATTCCACAGTTTCCCAGCAATTAAATGTATCACAGAATGACTGAGGCAAAACAAACACGTAAAAATAGAAACTACTCAGGATGATTTTCTCCATGTATATTTAATGGGCTCAGGACTTCCGCAAGTCACCTGTGGAAAGTGTTTTAGAACTGATCTCAAAATGCCTGTTTTGAGTGTTAGTCTTGCATTGTCTGCAGAAGAGCTGCTCAGTACTCAGGGTGTAATTCAGAGTATCTATATCAGGTGTTCAGGCTGCCTGATCAGAGAAGTAAAAAAGTTGGGCATCTGGAGGGAAGGATTTGGTGTTCCCACAGGCTGAACAGTGACCTGCCTGGAGCTCTGGGACTTTGCAGTTGGGCCACGCTACAAAATGAGATCTCCCTCCCAGAGCTGTTTAGGCAATTTGCATGAAATGGATGTGGCATTCAGAAAAGAAAAAACAAAAAAGGTAAAAAAGAAAAAAGAGACAGAGAGAGAGACTGTAGCACAAGAACACGTACCAGATTTTCCCCTCCCAGCTGAGTGACCTAATCACAAGGTTACAGAGTTGTTTGTTGTTCTCCCTCAAGGACTAATAAAATGATCTTGCTTAAGTCTGCTGTTGCTTAAAAAGCAAAGCCTCAATAGGAGGAAGGGAGAGTGTCTAGGTAAATCTGCAATCTGAAGTTTAGGAGAATCCTCTAGAATGGAAGAAAATGGTTTGACTCCCCTCGAGCTAAAAAGGCTCCATCATTCACATCTCCTGCTCAAGATGTTATGCAGAGGACAAGCTGTATTTAGATAAGTGAGCTCTGGCCTGCAAAATGACTAATCCCAGTTTGGGAAAAGGCAGACCAGGCACCATATAATTAGGAGTGACTATCCCAAAACCCTGAGTTAGCTGCCTAAGCTTTGGAAAAATGACAGACTGGAAGGGCAAAGGGACTATAGTAGTGGGATATCAACAATTTCCTTGTCAGGAGGGCTAGTTCACTCAGTATAAGCACCTCATTTTAAACCTTGGTTGCATTAGTCAACTCAGAAGTTAAGTAGGCCTCTCTCAATCAGTCTGAAGGGCTGTTTTCTCACTTTTGGTGTGTCCCAGCACCTAAAAGTCTCAAAATGAGAACTTTCATTGAGACTTGAGTCTTGAGGTATTTAGGTGCTTGAAACTCTAGATGGGTTCTTCAAGGGACAAGTAAATATACTCTTGAAACTGGGACTTGGACGGCTATTAAGTTGCCCTGGACATTTTTTTCTTGAGATACATTCACTCAGAGATTCAAATGTGCCTTCCCATATAGCAAGAGGAGATTGATTTTCCTTTTTCAGGGCTATTTTTGATGTCATCTTTCTGGGTGCTGTCAAATGCATGTTCTTTTTTTTTGCTCTTTGGTTGAAGGAACCCATGGGGATGCTGCTAATAAAGCTAAAGATAATAGCTGGTAATTTAACAGCGTTCAGTCACATGGCAAATGTGGTGAAAGTTGTTTTAACACATTTCAGGACCCGGCTACCTACGGGGATCATTTCCCAAAACGGCTAAGGTGAGGACAGAATAAACTGTTAGGAACAGCAGTGCTGTAAAAGCTTTCAAACAGATCTTTCAAACTCAGCTCCTGTAGCACTCTATAAACCATCTGGTGTCTTCTACAACAGAAAAAAAAAAAAAAAAAAAAAAAAGGACATCTGTCCTTACCATGGTGAAGAGGGGAAAAAAAAATGTATAGTCATATCCCAGAAAGAGCAACTCATTTCAACTTCAGTAGAAGATGTAATGATATATATGCAGGAAAAAATCTCTTTGAATTTTGTCTGCTATTTATTCCTTTGTACTCCAGTGATTTACATGCAGGCAAGTATACCTGCAGTCTCTCTTACATAAAAAAAACTATACTGGATGAAGCTCTCTGAAATGTGAGATCATTCAGTTGTGTTCATACATACTTAAGTGCCCACAATTTAGTGTATGATGTTCTACCGAAAATCTTAGTACATTCTGGAGGGGTCTGTCAATTTCTATACTAGCAATAGTACCAGATGGAAATGCGCAAAATTTAGTGTTGTAAGCATAGCTGCTGATGATGATGAATAAGTGCATAGTGTATAGAGAAATAGGAGGATTTATATTGTAATGAATTGTAAAGAATTTAGTGTGTGATGAAACCTTCGATTTTCAGTTAAAAAAAAAATAAAAAAGGAAGCCTGTTAATGTATTTCCTTCTGTTCAGCTTGTTTTTGAAGTGTTTCCTGTATACCGAATTTTCTTTTCTCATTATTTTTAGTTGGAAACTGCTATGTCTTCTTATAGACATCAGTTTATCCCAGAAAGTACTTGTTTCAAGGTGTCACAGCTATAGAGCTCTACAAGAATCTCCATTGTAGCTTGTGTATTTATAATGTTGTCACTCAATTATAACTGCTATGTCCACTTGTCCACGATTTTAGCCACTGATGGCTAGGCAAAACCAAGGAAACTCTGAAAAGGGCTGCTTTCATTAAGTGCTCTCAGCAAGCCCTTTCTTCAGCATCTTTGTTATTTCTAACCATCCAGCCCTGATGTAAATACTTCACTTCAAGAAGCAGAGAACCTGTCAGTGACCTAAATCCAACCAACTCCTTTTTCATTAAGTGGTCTGTAGTGATGGTACTGAGATAGATAAAAAGGAAGAAGAAATCTAAGCCTACTGTTAGAAAATGAAAAAAAAAAGGAGAGGGTGAAGTTGAGGAAGAAATGATTTTCAGTGCTGCTTCTCCCACCAGAGTGGTGGTAGGTGGAAAGCAGCCCTGGGCGAGCAAAGAGTGCTTAAGGGAGTCAGAAAGGCCAATGCATATGATGAACATATCCCATAGAGGGGGGTCGAATGAGTGGGAAGATGCAGCATGTGGTATAGGGGAGGAGGATAGTAAATCCTTACTTTCATTATCATATGTGACCAGACACCAAGGGTGGGATTCATTTGACAAAAAGTAGATGTTTTTATCTGAGCTACTCACATTCTGTGCCCTTTACAGCCAGTGCAGAGAGAGAGGTAAGCATTTTTTAAAAACATTAGCTTGTGCTTTGTGGCTTTATTGGTTAAGAAAGAAGAGCTAGTTTTTCACATAATGCAAAGCTTTTGCCTAATCCCAAAGAAAGGATTTATTACTACTTTGGCGGGGAACATTGCTGGAAACTTCCCACTTCAGCTCCCTGGACAATGTCCTCCTCTGAAATATGGTTTGACTGTTCTGGGCAGTCTTGCATTGCAAATTCACACACTGCAATATTGACATCTGGCTTGGCATATGGAATACAGATAGTCCTTGATTGCTGAACAGCTGTGCTGCTTTGAAAAGAAACAATTGCATTTGAAGAATATGGAATATAGAGTAGGCCTTGTCCTATCCCACACATTTTGCTGACATTTCTTTTTCTAAATTAGCAGTCTGTTTATTAAATTTCCACAGTATAAAAAAACATAGAATTTATACAAGACTGAAGTAGATAGTAATATTGTCGGATATGCCAGCAAACGAGCCATCCACAACACATGTTAGGAATCAACCCATTACAATTAGTCAAGAGCAATGCCAGAAAATGATGAGACAGAGGATAAACAAACAAACAAGCACAAAGGAAGGGACAAGAGAAGTACTGAGGGTTTAGCAAATGTTTCCATTGATTTTGTATTTAAGAGAGCACTCCAATGAAGAAACCAAAAAGATTTGAAAGAAACTCGATAACAGCAAGATAGTGAGCTCATTTACATAGTAACCAAAACCGCTAGTATAGACTGTATGGCAACCATCATTTGGTCAGGAAATGATCCTCCATAGCTAAGAATTTATTTATATTTACACAGGGGAGGAAAGCAAATCTTTGAAACATGAAGTTTCCCAATAGAGGCAAAAGGCAAGCTGATTTTCTGAATTTTGTTTTTTTTTTAAGGATGTGTATCCAACTGATATACATTTCACTACTTAAAAGGTTGTTTTGCCAGGCTAGCTCTAGACATTTTGCCCCAGTGTGGCATGTTATGCCATGACTTATAGAAGAATAGTTTTTAAGGTCTTGTTTGCCATAGTGAACAGCAAATCTGCCCTAATATGTAACAGTTTCACCCAGTAAATTCTGTGTTAGAGCCATAATACCTGCTAGAAAGATAACACACCTGTAAAAGAAGGTATCTAGTATTCTTTTAAACATCTGAGGACTGGAATTAACGTTACTTGGGTTATGTAAGTTAGCAGAAACTTCAGCCTTTCTCAATAGTCAACAAAAGTAGGCAGTACTGGGGTGAATCCCGCTGAATTTACCTTTTTGCCTTGCCTATTGCATTTTCAGGAAGCTTAATACTGTTATCCTCCACTATCAATTAAGTGGAATGGGACAAATCCAGAAGCAAGAGGGACAAAGTTATTGTAGGCAAAGTTCTAGCAAAAAAAAAAAGAGAATAAGGAGAAATGTTGCAGAATAATACATTGGCTATGCAAGAGGATCTCCTGGCAGCACAACCCTATGACTCATCAGGATAACTAAAAATGTCTTGCAATACAGAGAAATGAGTGGACTGTTGAAACAAAGGAATAATAGTGATTTTTCAAAGGAAAATAAATTATTGTTATTCATTCAATTCAGAGTAATAAGAAAGAGTAGAGATTTGTACTCTTCTAGCAGGTCAGTGCATGATCAAAGCCTTTTAACTCAACAGATCCCTTCACAAAATTTATTTGTACTAAAAAAATTAATGTGAAAAAAGCTACAATACCAAGCAGCCAAACAAACCAAAGATGTGGTTTCAAAGTCTTTTATCTTCTATATTTTCACTCCCCAGCAGATTTCTTTCACTTCTGCCAAGTTCATGCAAGTCCTCTATTTTTATTTCATCTGTATTTGTAACTAAATTGTCCTAGAATTAGCCTTTTGCTTTCAGTATCTTTATAAAAGCTTCTTACCATGCACTTTAAATATATGGCACACATCCTTCCCTGGATCATTAATTCTTCCTCTGCACCAGGCCGAGTAGAGCATAAAGCTTGCATCAAAGGCACAAAATGCCTTTCATATCCTCTTCTGGGAAGAAATATCATCTGTGGCTCAACCTCCACATCCAAAGTGTCATTAATTGATTTGTCAGATGACCTCCAAGGAATGCCAGATCTATTAATTGTAGAATCTGTGGTACACGAAATTTTGAAATCTTCCATGCTTTATTCCACTTCCAGTGCTGTCCTGCGGTATAGCAAGCACCTGGGATTCAAAATGCGTTGCAGTTTTTATTACTGGTTGCAAATACAGAAATAAACAGCAGCAACAACCACCACAGCAAAAGAATCGTATGGACAAGGTTTTGATTGTGAGAATGTGGGCACATTTTTCACTCACAACCCTAACACTTCCCTATCAGCCTGTGTGATTCATGGCTCTGTTGTTCTGTTCTCTGTTTTGACACTTGGCTGGCCTGTATTAAGATGCTTTAAGAATGTACCACGATCTCTCATTTCACTGAAATATCACAGAGTGTACAAAGGCCAAAGCAAGGGATGGGATATAAGGAGCTCCATATTTAGCCACTTCCCTTATCTTGGCATACATACCCTATTCTCTTGTCCTCCCCTCATGCTTGTGATTGGGTCTCTCTGATGAACTATCAGTTTCTCACTGACAAAAATTGACACCAAAAGAGTGTAGAGCTTCAGTAGAACTGAAGATTAGTAAGTTATAATAAGTATTCTTACCAAATAGCTACTAGAAGTCAGCTTGATAAATTATTTAAGGTCCAAATCCCTACAGGCACAGGAGTTGTTCAAATTAAACCAAAGAAGGCTTCTAAAATTAGGAGTATGCTGGGCTTGATCCTGTGAAGTTTTTCAGAGCACCACGAACTGTGGAGGCAGGATATGCTTTTGCACTAGTAATGAAAATATTTGGTAAGGTGAGAATGACACAGGTTCTTTCCTGATTTAGGGCAGAGCTGAATCTAGGTCACCCACATGCCTAGGAAAAAGCCTTGCCCTGCGGAGTTGCTCTGTTTCGACTCCTTTGACACAGATATTTTGTTTGGTATTTAAATATTCTGAAGGAGGGATTTGAGCCAGCGTGTCCAACGTCTTATGTGAATCCTTTCAGCAGTTGCTTAGAAAACCAGCTTCTTGTTTGGTCTCAAGCAGGCAGTAAGGCAGTCCAAATTCAGGTCACTTCCAGGATTTCTCAGGTTTTTGACTGTTGAGTAAATGCATGAAGCCTATTCTCTGTTAAGGAGTCACAGGGTAAAACCAGACTCCAGACACAAATGCATCTCTCCATTTCCCCAAAGAAGAATTTTTTCCTACAGAATTTCTGAGGCACTTCAGGTGGTAGTAAATGCATATTTGACTATCTAAGTAATAGGCTGACATTAATGAGGGAAGACATTAATGAGGGAACATGTGGAAATTTGTGTCCAAATCATTCCGATATAAACAAATGCCAGACACTTTGCTTTTGACTTCGCTTGAGACTCCTTAAAAAATCTTATTTTTTTCACTGAAGTAAGCAAATTTTGATGAGTTTAGGAAGGCATTGGAGATAATTAATTGTCTACTTGCAAGGTCAAAGCAGAAGTTATAAAAGTAGGAATTTTATTTAAGGAATGGATGGCATATATTTTTAAGTGATAAGCCCATAGGATGCTAAATATGTCCTCCTGGAAATTTTAAAAATGTAAACTATCATTACTCTGTTCTGTTCTGCGGTTGCAAGCATTGGTGCCAAAATTTTTTTATGCCTGTGGTAATAAAATCTCTCTCCCTCTCCCTTTGCCCTTAGCCAGCCTTCTCAGGCCAGAAGTTACAACTGATTTTAGGAAGAGGCCTTTCACATTTGATGTCCATACAGTTATATACATGCATATATAAATCCAATATTGAGAACAGGGTAAATTAACTTAGAAGGCTCGATTTTCAAACTCTGCCATTTAGTGAATTTTTCCCTTAGACTAAAATATTCTGTTAAATTATGGCTTAAAAAAAGAAAAAGTAGGTATGTTTTATAAATGTTTTGAGATAAAGTTAGGTTGTACATTTTCCTAATAAGTTGTTTGTTTTATATAGTTCTTCTACATGCAGTCTGCATGGGAAAATGTCATCGTCATCACAGAAACACCATATGAAGAAGACATCTGGCGCATGAACATTTTTCATATGTAAGTATTATCATTATTTTTAATTACATACAGCTAGAGAAACCTGCTTCAAAATTCACTATAGTCGAGGCAGGGGAGGCAGTCATTTACTTCAGTGGGCTTCAGATCAAAACACAGTGTTGAGAAATGGGTGCAATAAAGACCATTAACACAAAATTGTTTTCTGGATTTGGCATTTTTAAATTTCTTCTCTTTGGTTTTTGAGCTACATAGTGCATGTTCAATAAAAAGAGGTTATAGTGCTGTAACATACTGTAACTGAGCCAACAACTTAAGTTGCACTGTAACTAAATCATAACCTTTGGACAAGTTACAAGGAAAATGTATTTGCTTTATTGATTTTTAGTCACTTCTGCACTGATTGATCGTTTACTTTAAATACAAAGACTGAAACAAGAATATAAAAATGTATAATTTTCTGGCCTTTATCTAAGTATCTTTTACAGGAAAATAGTCCTTTATAACTTCATATACTAAGTGATTAAGATGTATTCCTTTATTCTAACTTTTTAAAATATTTCAAAATAGTAGTAGAAAAAATAATTTGATTAATATAGGCATTTCTTTTAAGGAAATGCTTTTATTTTGTGAAATTGTTCCAAGAAATGCAACCTGTATTGTAGTAGCAGCCAGAGGTCTCAGATGGGGAAAAAAAATGTGTCGTAAGTATGTTACAGATTTATTGAGAAAGGGTAAAATTGCAGTCTAATTTAGGACAGTTGAATTGACTATATCTTTGTTCTCTTTGTTCTCTACAAAATTATTCTCTAACTTTTTTGAAATTAAACATATGGTTTTGTTTCTGCTGTTTGATTAACTGCAGCATTTTTCGAAGAGAAGAGAAATCAAAGAGATTTCAAATTAGCTGTGAAAATGCTTGCCTGGCAATTCTTTAGCAAATATTTGAACAAACTTTTATTAGGAATTCGAAGGAAGTGACATTATGTGTTTCTTTAGGCACTGTCATCGATCCAAAACAATAATCCCACCAGAATCTGTAGAATTGTATATTGTTCTTTAACAACAGTGTTTCTCTGGCAGAACGTTGCACGAGGGAGTGGACGCTCCCTATGGACACGGCCACAGTCTTCCGGGCAGAGCTGATTGTCCTCAGGCAGTGAAGGGTCTCATTGCAGGTCTTCCTTCATGTGGTCACATAAATATATATATATACACACACACCAAATGTGGGACACTGTCTATGAAGAAGTGGTGGTCAGCACAGACTGGATAGTGATATAGTGAAGGATGAGCAATGATAGTTGCTCTCAAAAAAAGCATTTTACAGGTAGTACTTTTTCAGTATCTATAAGTAATGTTTCATTATTATCTGACATTAATTTATGGCTATTGAGTGCTTGTGCCTTTAAAATTGGCTAACATGCATTATAATAAAATCCAAAACAAAAAAACAAAAAAACAAAAAAAAACAACAAAAAAAAAGATGGGCAGTCTTGAACAAAAGCCACTGCACATTTTGCTCTTATCTCCAGACCCAAGAATAATAGATTTCATAAATATCTGATTTAGGGGGAACTCAGATGACAAGTTACGTGAAGCAGCTCAGATGTGGTGTTTGTTGGAAATCAGAGCTATCTATCCTTCTGTCCTGTGCATAAAGCAGCTACAAAAAAGTATGGCATAGATTCCTTCCCAGCCTACTGTTGCTCCCAGGTGCTGTCTTTACCCGACATGATCATGTAATACAGAGAGCCTGTGTTCCTAGTACTAGGTTTACTGCTGCCGTGTCTCTCTCGTAACTACTTGTTTAAATGCAGAATCATCACAGAGAAGAGCTGAAATCTCTCCATTTCAGACTTCTAAACAATGAAAAAGAGCATTATTCCCATCTTCCTGAGACTGTGCTTTGTGAAAATCCTCTTTATCCTCAGTCCCCTTGTACTATCTGAGACAAATGTATAGATGTTGTCCTTACATCAAGAAATGATAGACATTTTGTTTTGAAGGGAAGACAAAATAAAAATAATAAAATGCATTTTGTTAATAAATTAATAAATTAACAGTGTAAATAAACAAAAATGTTTATTTTTGTTGAAAAAAATGTATCTGGCCTGAATGTGAAAGTAAGTTTAAAGCATTGCCTGGGATTGTACGTTAGAAAAGAAAAACAGAAAGAGACATAAGATGTGGGGAAAAAAAATGAGGAGAAACGGTTTTGTAGTCTTTTTGGAGGATAAAATACATATGTTTTGAGGTTCTAATAATGATTTACAAATATAGTTTTTGCTGAAGTTGGAACTCTTTGACCTCTAACAGCCTCATTTGCTTTGAATGTGTAATATTGGAAAGTTCTTGTCTCATAATAACATATTTTTATATATATATAACACAAGGGATTTTATCCGATTACCATTTTTTATGTTATAATTATTACTCAGTGAATGAAAACTTATATTCTTATTTTAATCTTATTATGCGGAGAAATGTTCAAACTGTGCAAGTTGTTAAACTTTCTCTGGTTAGTGACTCATGCATGAACTTATCCTCTTTCCCTTCAGAATTATTCCAATCTGTAAAGGAAAGAAAAAATAAATGGGAGTGGTGGAAAACTTTAATTTCAGACTACATGTTGTTCATGAACTGTTTGTTTAGCTCTATTTGCATTGGTTGGGTTGATATCTGTGTCACATGATAATGTCTTTTTCTTCATGATTGGAAGCTAAAACTGAATCACAAAACAATTACTAGTGACTAACAAAAACCACTCGTTTTCTTTATCTAGTCACAATAGCAGTTGAGAAACTTTGAGTCCTGAACTTTTCTGGAATAACCAGGCATTTACTTAAATTCTCAGGAAAAAAAGTACAACTAGGACAAGGTAAATTGGCCATGTCTGTTCACATGTACAGGTACTCAGAAATTAATGGATTTATTTGCCACAGGTTGACTGTTCAGATGACAGACTTTCTTTTTAATATCCCCATTTTTAAATACTTGAAGACTAGGGAGTGTTATCCTTCCAAAAGAAAGTCTGTATATACATTCACTGTTTCACCAGGAAATTATATATGCAGCTTGATGACGTTCTCACGTATGTAGAAGTAACTTAAATTACAGGTGAAAGTCCTGTTTGCACAAGCAAATCCTGCAGGAAACAACGTACAGAGATGACAATGCAAATCCCTTGTGTGCTGGCTTTTGAAAGTGGAAACCCCCTGAGAAGTTAGTCCTGAATAATTTTCTGTTAATTATCTGTTAATTACTCTTTCTACTTACAGTCATTATTGTGTCTTTCAAGAAAAAAAAAATACAGAAGCTCTTAATGTGTATTTGTGTATTTAGAGATGCCTTGTACTAGGAAAGAGATCATAGCCAGGGTGAATGAGCACCTCAGTTCTTTTGACATTATGGATCCTTTAGGAAAGCTGTTTAAAATCTGATTGCAAGAAGTGTACGCTTCATTTTTTTAATATATATTTGTGTCTCTACCCTCATGAATCCATGATTCATGTCAGGAATGCAGCTTGGATCTCCTGCAATGTAAGCAGCTGCAGATACTTTAAATACTTGGGTACATGTGATCCAGCAGCTTGCTATAAATTTGCCCCTAAAAATAAAGCAACAAGTGATTGAACAGTGATAGGAATTAAACACTGCAGTGAGTGAATGGAATGCACAAGTCCTTACCTCAGAACCATTTATTAAAGTGATTGCTATAATTACAACCAAAACGAAAAAAGAAACACCCTAGAATACTATCTTTGAAAAAACCTGCTGCAAAATTCTTTTAGAATTGTGTTTTCTTTCTTTTTTTTTTTTTTAACACTCTTGGACACTGAAAATAAGATAATTACTGGTATGCAATGAGCATGATATTTATGTTGTTACATCATCTGAGAATCAACTATATTTCCACTTTCTACAAATTACTACACCGGTTTAGGCCAAACTTCCCCTAAAGTTTTTCATGTGAACAAAATAGTCAAACCCTAACCTTGAGCTTTTGATATGGAAGAAATATGTTGCTGTATGATTTACTTAGGAACTGGCTGAAATATTGCAGGGTAAACAGACGAATTTCCATGACAACTATCAGCTTTGGATTTGTGTCCAACTATAAAATGCAAAGATCCGGGTGATTGGAGGTCCTGTTTTTCATAGTTTCTTAACTCTGGGTTTCTCTTTTACTTGTCTTCATTTTAGGACCGCCTGGATTTGGTAATCTGTATAGGAAGAAACAATATGTCAACATATCTCTAAATTGATCTCAGTCATCAAATGCAGTTTTCATCTAAAATATTAGAGCACATGGAGTAGTTCTGGAAGACAGATTCCACTGGCAAATCATGTAATTAGATGCCATTAGCAAATTGCAGAATAGTTAATTAGAAACTTGGTTGGGCATTTCAAACAAGAGGCCAAAGAGTAAGTGAGAACTGAATTTAGCTGCACTCTGAATTGCTTTTCTAGGAGTGATTTCTTTCACTAATAGCAAAGCTCTTTAGAGGAGCTATGTAGCCTCCCCTCTGCCAGAGGAATTTTGATTCTGTTGTTGTCAGCCTGGTACCTCACCCAAGCACAGGCAGGAACAAGACATGGAGCTGCATTTTGTTGTTGTTGTTGTTGCTTTTTGTTACTGTTGTTTGCTTGCTTTTTGAAAAAATAAAAAGGGGTATATTCACAGAGTCACTGAATATTACGCCTAGATTTTTAAAGTATGTGGATGCCTATCCTTGCACTGTGTGATGCAGCTGAACACGGGCTCCTACTTTTCCTTGTCTAAAGGCTTGGCATTACTCTCAGCTGGGTCTCCAAGGCTCCATCTGTGTCAAGAAAAAGGTGAAAGCACCTCTAGAACGTGCAACTAGTGTAATGGGGGTTTAATCAGGGAGAAATATAAAAGGAAGGACAGAGTGAATATTTAAAAATAGTGCCATATTCTGAAGTCTTCATTAAATTAATTGCAATTCATTTCTTACTCTGACAAAACAAATTCTGAAGTTGATTTGTTTAAAAGCAAACGTTTGCCTTGATATGGCATGTCCAATTTTCTGTTTCTTCCCTGAATTTGTGCTTTTATGTCAGTGTATATATTCTAGTTCAGTAGCTGTACTTTAAATAAATGTAATATTGTTTTCATTGTGAAGCACTGAATGCATGCGCTTCATTCAAGTGTGTTTTGTTATCTACCTCTTTAAATGCAAAGGGGAGGAAAAAAAAGTGTTTATTTTGCTCTTGAATTCTGCACTAGTTGTTTAATATACTTCTTATGAATTACCACTAAGAAAGGATTCCGCATTTAAAAGGAAGCTTATAAGGATATAGGTAAGTGTGAGTGTGGTCTTTTCAGAAGAATGTTTGATTGAAGATCTGTTTTTGGACACAAGGTAAGGAAAAAGATCACTTAACCTCACTTGAATAAGTGGAGATTAAAGGTTAAAAGCTTTAAAGCTTTAAAATGCATTAGCAACAGAACAGTAAATACAATCCATGGAGACATAGAGGAATTAGCAAAACAAATGTTAAACTAAGAAATGCACTCTAAGATTCACTGGAATCTCCTCACTAAGTCTAAATGCAGAGCACATTCAAATGTTTCACCGGTTGTTTTAAAATTGTCTTTGTATTCTTTAGATTAGCACTAATGGAGATGATACTAAACCTTTCCATGAATTATGCAAGTAAGATTTATGTAGATCTTTCCATTCTTTAGCCCCCATGGAGTTTTGATGTTTTAAAGGGTGATTTTTACCATATAGCTCATTTGACCTCTTGTACATCAACTGCGTTTGTATGGAAGATACATTAGTAATGCAATCATAATCCTGTTCAAAAAAAAAAAACAAAAAAACCTGTATCATATGAGGTAAAACAAAGTTACCATCACTAGGGTTTTAAATTAATTGTATTGTAGATTTAATATAACTTTTTATGAGTACTACATCCATCAAATAGCAGCATTTGACATTGATATTTGTATTTTAAGTTGTATCATGAATACCTTTATCAAATCGATTAGTTCTCTGTTTATTTTGCATAAATCAGTAAACTGATTTTTATAGTTCAGTGCAATCCATAGTGTGCTGAGCACTTTCTGAAAATGCAGCTATCTCCACAAAGAAGAGGGGAGGCACACAAGCATATACTCTGGGTATATATATATATGTTTATTTACTCATATATGTATGCATGTAATATCTGTGCATGTGTATGAGTATATATCTGTCTACACACTGTATATTTCATTAGTATAATTTTTGAAGTGGGAAAGTTGAGTATCAATAGGAAGTATGTATGTAAAAAAAGAGATTGATCGAAAAAGTAAACATGGAATTTTACTAATTTCATTATTGAAATGTACAAAAGCATCTGAAGGTCCAGCTGGACTCCTGCATCCTGCAAGACTGTCAGAATTCTTTAATGAAGCCAGTTGAAATCAAGACCGATCCTTCACCTCTTATAAACAGGATAAAATCTTACTGAAGACAGGGGGTCTTTAACTGAGGTAGACACCTTGTGCTGGTAAATGCAGCAGTTTGGGCACCCAGCTCGTGAGTGAAATCCTCCACCCTCAGAACTCAACAGCGTAAGTTTGATCCACAGTGGTATGAGGACTCTGTAAAGGTGAATATGGACATGAGAACATTCAAAAAATTTAAAACACAGGCTATTTTCAATATCCTGTAAGCACAGTTACAACATATGATTTTTAAATATATGGAATACTAGCAACTTGTGGCAAATTTTCAAACAAGACCTTTCTAAACTTTGCCTTCATAAACATTCAGGTTCATACATAATAAATTAATCTCATTGTGGAATAACCAGATATTAGAGAGCTTTTTAAGAGTGACTGAACTTATTTTGAACTTTTATTTTCATTTAAGCTCTCCATTAAGGAATTTGGGAGGGTGAGCAGGGGCGAAAGGCATTTGTTTAGATTCTGCTTTTAATAAAGTTTTAACACTTTGATATCGGTCTCTGATTAGATTCAGCATCCCACATTCCATAGCGAAGACCCAGCTATTTGCTCCTTCTCTCCTCCACCCAACACATATCTTACTTGGGCCTTTTAAGGAGAGCCTCTGAATCAGCTCTAATTATTGTCATTAACAGGGGAGCTCTCTGTCGAGCAGCATTCCATGCTGTGGTCCCTCCTTCTCCACTCAATAAAGGATTACTCTTAAGACCACACTAATAACTCAATTTCTAAATATATTTGGATGTGCTGTGTCCTCTGCATCCTCCATAAGACCTATCTGTATTTGAACTTAGCTCAAAAAGAAATAGTTTTGTTTGTTTGTTTGTTTTGTTTTGTTTTTCCAGGTATTTATCAGAGTACTCTGTAAATGTCTAAGAATGGGATTCATCTGCAATATAGATGTCTGCATCTAAGCAAGTCATCTGGTTCCTTTTATAGTCAATAAATATCAATAGCCACTTTGAGGGTTGTGATTCATCCCATCTCAAGATAGATGTCTAAATTGGGTCAGGTGATTCACTCCCTGGAAGTATTTATTGGCTATAAAGGGAATATGGGTGACTGCCCCAGAGATTTTTACAGATTGTTAAAATGAAGTGAGATGCCACTGACTCTGCATGCATTGTATCTCCTGACACAACATCTCCATGACCCTTGTACTGCTCTAACAGCTAATTCTCCTTGCATTTCCACCCGGTGCTTCACAAAGCTTGCTACCACTTTCCACTTCTCTCCCCTGTAAAAAGAGGTCTCCAGCTCTCAGATCAGTTCCACCTAGGAAGATTCCTCTGATGCCTTGCTGTTCTCTCTTTCTTACATGCTTAGTGATTCCATTATCCTTCCTCCTTGTACTATCATCACTCAGGACTTCAGACCTGGTGTCAAATTTTATTTCATCTTTCCATGGGTTCTTCCTGAGGCATGTTCTTGTTCCTAACTCACCTCCAATTTAAACATAGAAGCCCGAGTACAATCTCCCAGTCCTCCACTTAATTTCATGAAATGTGATAGAAGTTCAAAGTTCCATTAAATTAATATGAAATTAATATGAAATAATCTTTTTTTGGGGCCTTACTTTAGGAGTTTTCATTGGACTGTATGCTGCTTATGGTGAGTCCGTATGTGGCTTTCCAGCTATGTTAATTTGGTCTTACCTCCCTCTCTGGCTACACTGTTATTCATCAGGGAAATCCCACTGGAACTCATATTTGTATTTTCAAAAATAAATAATAGGTTTGAATTTTGGCCAAAGTCTTCCTCCAGTAGTGAGGGAGAGAGTTGCTGACTGAGAGTCTCTACCTCTCATGTGGTCACATAAATTAGAGTTCTGATCAACGATGACAAGCATTCTGCTAGCTAGAGAAACATTAATCTGGTTAACTCCCATTCTTCCCACTCCTTCCTGATACAGAGGAAAGAAGTGCCTTTGGAGAGCATATGCGATGTGTAGGTTGATTTTGTTATAGCTATAATGTGGCAAGGGGGGCTCCAAAAACCTTTGGGGGCTTATGAAAATTCCAAGCAGAAAACAAGCAAATTACACAGACATAAAAGGCTTTCTTTCTCTCTCTCTTTTTTTTTTTTTTATATAATAGGTATAGCTATAATAATAAATGTTATTATGCACAATCTTTGAAAAGAGTTCTTCCTCCAAAAAATATTTAAAATTGAAAGTCTGAAATTCTTAACTTTGTACATACAACTTCCAGTAAATTAATTTTAGTTTAAATGAATGAGCTACCAATGCAAAGTCTCAAAACCGTTTACCAAACTTATTAACCAAATAACCAAAACTTATTAACCATTTTGTTCTAACAGAGCTGTACTGCTTTTAGGGCCTGACCTAGTACTCCATCTGCATGCATCCCTGTGTCATAAACACAGTGATACCAACCTTTGCCTTGGTGCTGTTTGCCACATTGCAAGATTTTCTGCAAAACCCAGCTTGAAGTGATCCTTTTAAGAGGATCACCTGACTTTGAAGATCCAGACTATCAGTAGAAACTCTTCCTGTAGAAGACCCATATATGAAAGTGAATTGCTGTATATAGGATTAGATTCTTACGCTTCTGTTTGTATTTAGTAGCAGTTCCTCTGCACACGTAAGTAATGGTGTTATTGAGGATATGTTCCTCGTATTTAATATGAGAACATATAGCCTGTGGGCAGTTTGTTGTATGTAACATGATGCAAAGAGATGCATGCAAAGGTAGTTTTCTGAAGTTCTTTTATTTATCAGGAAAAAAAAAATCTGCAGTTGATACATTCCTTTGAGGGTTACATAGGCTCTTTATTACCTTTTCCATACAGCCTTTGCCTTCATCGCCCATTTATATTGCAAAGTGATGCTGATGCTTGACAAAATGCCTGAAACCCAAGGCATTACTTTCTTCCCTGCACTATGCTTTTCACATACTTCTCTCTGAGCTGAGTTTATAAGAACATTTTTCACTGAGGGGAAGCTTTGGTATTTTTTATGTTATGTTTTGAAGATTGCATATTCAGTTGACTTCGGGAATGAAAGACTATTGTTTTGATCCAGAAGAAGTTTATCTGAGGGATAAGGAAGGGAAAATATTCTTGAAAAAACAACCCCCTCCTCTAAGTTGTATATCTTGGAACAGAGGAAATAAAATCAGTATCTTCTGTTTTGGTTATAGAAAAAAAGAAGAAAAGCAAGACAAATCCCATAAGATTTCCCTAATTTTCAAAGCTTTTCACAGAGATTATGTAAAACTGAAAGCTGCCATCAACAAGTACTGTTTCTGCCCAGAAATCTTATAGAAAATTTACAGATATTTTATATTTTATAATACTAGTGTAGTTTTTCTTTGTGGTATCATCTTTGAAATTATTTAGGTTTGAATTAGGCTATGGGTAAAAAAAAAGCTTTTAATTATCCTGAAATCTTTTCTTGCTTAATAATATTTCTCTTCCTCCCTTTCCTCGCATCTCAAAATGGAGATATTACAGTGACATTCATTCAACTGATACCAAATTTCAAAAAAAAAAAAAAAAAAAAAAATCTGAAAGCTACAGCCTTAAAGCCCACAATGATGCTCTTCCTATCCACAGATGTGCCAAAGCCTCACCAACTGTCTTGGTCAGGATGTGGAGAAGTACATCAGTGCCAATGGAGTGGAGCAGCTTCCTCTTGATGGTTTGTTTCTTGTCCATCTTGCAATCAGATCCAATAATATGGAAGCCTTTATCCAGTAAATGTCCTCAGATGTGCTCAGTAGCACCAGATTCTATTTGGTTTCTATAGACGCTGCTGCTTTCTTCTTTACCCTTAAAGAAAAGAGGCTGTACTCACAATTACTCATCCTTTCACAGTTTTTAGAAAGATACATAGGAAAATAAAGTCCCAGGATAATTTTGGTAGGAAGCAATTGCTGGAAGTCCTCCGGTTCTGCAGTCTGCTCAAAGCAGGGCCAGATTGAAGTTACATTACACTGCTTGGGGCCTTGCTCAGTAAATGTCAATGGTATATTTTCGTTATTCTGCCTTGCAGGCCATCCTTTCCTTGAAAATATTTTTTTGCCTGCATTCAGAATCTGCTTTCACTTAATGATATGTGATATACTTAATAATATGTGATACAAACATACTTATATATCTATATTAAGTAAATCTCTATATTATTTAGAATTTTCATTATATTAGGTTCTTCAAGACAAAAGAAAATATGGTCAGACTGAAAAAGGCCATAGATCATTACAGCACAGGATCCTGTCACAGACTGGTCAAAAAAAAAAAAAGAAGAAAACTGTAATGGGAAAGGAAACAATTCATGCTGACAGACAAAAGAAAGGTCCTTTAGATGTTGTTGGAAAGAATTTTTTATTTTTATTTGTCAAGTAATGGCGTTGTGAAATTCTTTGTTAAGGTAGACAAAAAACAAGCAGAACAGAAGAGAAAGAAAGAATACATTAGCCATTCTACGCATTGCATTTGGGAATGTCTTAACAGGATGTAACTTAAAAACGAGTTTCCGTACAGATTGTTCTGGCAAGTCCCACTCTTTCTGAAATGGATTTCTGTGTCTTGAGCACTTCTGTGGTTCATATGCAGTATCCTAAAACATTGTGTAATGTTCCATTTTTTTCTTGCAAGGAGAGTATGGAAGGTAGAGGGGAAGAGATTTTTTTTTCTTAATATTGGAGTTTTAGTTCATAATGTTTCAACATCCCTTTTAAAGAATCTATCCTAATTATGACTTAAGTCAATGAAAGGAATAAGACCCGATTTACTAGTAAGAAAGGTTTCTTTTTAGTCATTCAAAGCAGTTTAAGAGTGGTTCAAATGCAAACTTTTTCTAAGAAATATTTTAGTTAAACCTTGCTTTATTTATTTATTATCTAAATAGTTTATTATTATGAACTAGCTTTATTATTATACATTTAAATCAATCACTTTATTCCTATCCCCTGAAATAAATACTGAAAACCAATTAAAATGATTGCCTGCAGGTCTGCATGTCAGAAGTGTGCATGTTTTCTGAGGCAAAATTTTAAACTCCTTTGGCATATGATTGGACTAACAGCAGGTAAGCAGCACTTTATCTAGTACAACATATTTTGATGTGACTAGGAATTCCTAAAAGAGATAAAAAAGGAAGCTTTTGTATTTCTATATAGAAAGTGTTTTTTTTTAATAGAAAAACAGCTGTTTTTCATGAGTTCTTTCACACACCAGTTTGAATACAGATTTATAAATACTTTATGTCTTTGGTTCACATTCCAGAACCTGAAAACTGATATAAACCAGAGATTAAGATTTCAAAAACAATTTCCCTTTATTTTGCATAAAGATAGTCAAAAGCTCAGTACAAACTGCAGCTGACTGTAGTGTAGTTTTACGGGGTTTATTTTGTAAACTGCTTTGAAGTCCAAAGATTTGTAAGTTTTACCTTGAATGCACCAGCAGCTCTATCAATACACAATAAATTCTCATTTATTAAGAAAAAACATTTTGACATTATTTGATATCACAGTCCTCCTTGACCAAGGATAATTTGAAGTAGCGGCTGAGCTTCTTTTATGGAACAGCCAAGGCTCTCCATCCAAAACACACTCATTTCCAGTCTTTGACATGGAATGGTGTGTTTTGGAACGGAATGCCAGAGGGCTTTGCTGGGCTATGAGCACCCCTGCAGAGCGCAGCGTGCCCCTGGCACTGATAGAGCAGTGAGCAAATCCATCCTCCCTTTTCCGAGTCCTCCCACTTGTCCAGAGAAAGAAGTCAGACCATTAGTTCAACTTTGATGACATCCTGTCAGCTGTCTTCTTGGTTGATTTTGGCAGAGAAAATGCCACTAATTATTTCTGATCTGATTACTCACCTCATTTAAATCTTCACAATGGAGTCACCTTGTTGACTTACTCATTTTGACACCTGTTTGAGAAGGAACTAACTCCATGGAGGGGGATAGAGCAAAGCATGTACAGTGTAATGATTAGGGCATCTCTCAGCCTGGTACACCATGATTTTTGGCTCAATTAGTCTTGCTGCAAAACAAATTAGCACAAACAGATTCCTCCTTCCTGGACTGACATAACATGCAGGCTGCAAGGCCATGTCCTGTCCCCAGACAATAGCAAGGGAAATCTGTGGTCTCTGGAGGCATTTCTAGGAGGTCACCCTCCACATGACACAGCTGTTACACACTCCAGGAGAACCATGTCCCCTACAGAAGCTCCTTTGGGGAACAGATCTCCAGTGCCTGTGACTTAGCCTTGCAATAGGACATTTCATTAGATGCATTAAAATCCAAAGTAAGTCAAACCGCATTCTACGAAGAGCCAGTCTGTGTTTTTAAAAACAGAAGGTGTGAGTGGTTAAAAATTAGTGTTGATATTAGGAATCCAAATCTATTTTCCTATTTATTTAAAAGAGAGTGGTCCTTCTTTTCAGAGACCTCCATCCCCCCGTACTCCTTGGTTGAGTCTAGTCTCCACTTTCCCATTTCTTTTGTTCCTTCCTCCAGCTTCACGATGCAAGATTTGTCTCCTTTTCTGTGGAAGCCTGGTGGTATTCATCTCACTGACCATTAATGACCTAAAAATTTAACACCTAATCTAAACTAATTTTTCTTTGTTCCCTCTATAGTCAATGGAAGGAAAGAGATGCCTACAGAAGGGCAGCTTATCCTACCTACCTTATAAAACCAGTGTAGAAAAAGATGAATTGCCACTTCCCTATTGACTTCCCCAGAGAGAATCTAGGTGACAAGTTCAGATAGAACAACTTACTTCTAGACGGCAAAAATAAGGTGAGAACCCTCCCTCAGCCCTTCCAGATCATGGCCTCCAGCTACCACGTGTCTTCTAAAAAACGCCTCTGTTTTCCTGGTGTAAATCAGATTAGGTTAAAATCAAAGGTATGCTAGCAGCAATGTGAGATGAGCATACAATTGTCTTTCATAACTGCCACCCAGATTATGCAGCATTTTTATTAATATTGTTTTAATATGGCTTTTCTACACAGAATCACAGAATATTTAAGGTTGGAAGGGACCTCTAGAGACCATCTAGTCCAACCTTCCTGCTCCAGCAGGCACACCTAGAGGATGTGGCACAGGATGGCATCCAGGCAGGTTTTGAAGACCTCCAGAGAAGGAGACTCCACAACCTCCTTGGGCAGCCTGCTCCAGGGCTCTGTCACCCTCACAGTAAAGAAGTTCCTCCTCACCTGGAGACGGAACTTCCTGTGTTCCAGCTTATGGCCATTACCCCTCGTCCTATCGCTGGCCAGCAATGAAAAGAAGCTTGTCCCCTTCCTCCCTGCATTCTCCCTTCCTGAACTTATACATGTTAATCATATCCCCTCTGCGCCTTCTCTTCTCCAGAGAAAACAGGCCCAGTTCATTCAGTCTCTCCTCATACGAGAGATGTTCCATTCCCTTAATCATCTTAGTTGCCCTTCTCTGGACCCTCTCGAGAAGCTCCACGTCCCTCTTATACTGGGGAGCCCAGAACTGCACACAGTACTCCAGGTGCGGCCTCACCAGAGCTGAGTAGAGGGGCAGAATCACCTCCCTTGACCTTTTCTACAGTCTTTGTAGCATAAGTTATATTTACATATATATTCTTTGAAAATGTTTTTTTTTTTCAGTATTTCACTATTCCCCCACAAATCTAATATAAAGTGCACACATGCATATGTATGTTGTGTGTGTGTATAAAAATACAAGCATATAAGGAGTAAATTATATGTGCATGAATGTGAACAACATAGGAATGTTATGTTCCCTGGAGAACTGATTGCTGTCCCATCTTGTGTAAGCAGCAATATTTGCAGAAAAGGTAAAGGTTAATGATTGTTTCCTTGTCACAAAAAAAGAGAAAGAAAGAAAGAAAGAAAGAAAGAAAGAAAGAAAGAAAGAAAGAAAGAAAGAAAGAAAGAAAGAAAGAAAGAAAGAAAGAAAGAAAGAAAGA
>NW_020455610.1:1651187-1721451 GCF_003342845.1 Nothoprocta perdicaria
TGGAAATTCCATCATTTTCCTCTTTTTTTTTCTTTTTTTTCTTTTTTTTTTTTTTTTTAAACCCACTGACTGGCTAAGTGAATAAGTTGGCCTGAAGGTGCTTTTCTAGCATGAGGTTTTCTCAGTGGCAACCACATAAGATTGGGATTTGAGAAGCTTTCAGGAACATTACAGCAAAAGATAGATCGGAGAGAAATCCCCACTCCCATTTCTCTTGGCAGCACATGATATATTATTGAATGACTGCTACTTTCTAAACAGGATTATAGTTAATTGTAATTAATCAGCTTCCATCACCTTTGGGTAAGAGCCCTGTTAAGCCTGCAGAGCTGTGTCTTGCCAATATGTAGTCAGGGACATTTCAAATGTTCGTTATTGATCCAGGGGCCATTAAGTGCTAATCTTTACATATTTTGACACAATAATGGGTTATGATGTAATCCTATACTCAGGATTTTTTACATGCTGTCATATATTGTCCAGGAACTCCTCACAATATGGATTTTTTTAAGTGATACATTTTAAAAACTCAGGTACCTTTTGCACAAATGCAGGTTATATTTCTGATGAAGAAAAGGAGACAAACAAAAGGCATATGCATTTTCCATAAAAGGCTGAGAGGTCAGTGACTCATCTTGGAATATTCTGCCGATGAAATAAATTCCTCTGCTTTAAAACACACATATTTAATGACATCTCCTTCCAGTTACATAGCTGTGCACAGAGCAGATTGATTTTCTGCTCTTACAAGTGCCGGGTTCGGCACAGCAATGCACAGCAGTGACCACACATTACTAATAAAGAGAATTTAATCTACACACTATAGGAATTCTGGGAGAGAGCCTATATTTAGGCTGTATACCACTCTTTCCATTACAAAAGATTCTTGTGACCTTTTTATGGGACGCTATAATGCCTCCTTTGTACATAGTAGACTTTGACTTTTGGCAAGAGAAAGAAATGCCTTTTCAGAGGAACTGGCTCACTGACATGCTACTAACATTTCCTTCTTTTTTTTTTTTTTTTCTCTTTTTCGCTTCCAATTGAGTTTCTCAGGAATATATTGGCTGACTGGATAAATAGAAATAACCATTTAAAGCTGGGCTGATGCCACCGGTGATGCTGCAGCAGCAGGAGCTGCACCACGAATGCCAGGGAGCTGCCAGGGGCTGTGAGCCAGGCTGCAACCCTACCAGATGACCATGGTCCACTTGCCTTCCCATAGCCCGTCCTGCCTCCAGGAACGCCACGCCAGCAGCTCCGACATGAACAGAGGAAGAGGCCCAACCATATATGTCACTGCCTCAAAATCATGGATTATCCATCAGGTTAGAAAACATTATACTTAACGCTTACGGTGGTTAAAGCCTTACCTTAGGAAAGTTGAGCATTATGATTCTTCCCACTGTGGTTTTCGGTGTAATGGAGGGCCACTAATTTACATGGTGGAGAAAAGGACCCAAACTGTGTTAAAGACACTCATGCAGGATTTTCCAGTTGACTGAAAGAATATTATTTAACACTAATGACATGGTAATCTGCAATTAGTTCACTAATATATATAATGAACCAATAAAACTCAGCTCTTGAACAGGTATTTATACATCCAAGTCCTCCTCAAATAATGTTAATGCTAAACTGTACTTTGCATTTCCATACAGCTTCTTCACCTTCTCTTGCTGTCCTTTCCAAGCCCGAAGTGATGGAATCTAGCAGTCATCTTGGGATGCTGGCCAGTTTTGTTATCCCAAAATTACAGATGAGGAAACCAAAGCACCAACTGCTCAGGTGATATGTGCAGGGTCCAAGCCAGGAACAGGAGCCAGGAAGCAAGCATACCTTTGATTTAAGGTGGGTGTGCCGGCTCCAACCGATTAGGATTTGCCTCGCACCTGCCTGCGCCTGGGGTGCTTGGCTGCACGTTTCTGATGCCGGCTGGGGCTAAACCACAAGACCATTCTCCAGCATTTGAATGATAAAGAGCAGCGAAAGGAAGGATTTTCTAGTGGTTAGGGCTCGAGCCAAAGCCTTTCCAAGACCTGGGACCAAGTCTGCTCTGCAACGCAGAAATCCTCCAGAGGTCGTGGTGCCTTGCTTGGGATGAGCTGGGCCTGAATGGCAACCTGGCACTGGGTCTTTGACGGTACTGAAACCCCTGCTAAAACACCAGGCCTACTAGGCAAAGCATATATACTTATGGATTTTAAAACCTTCACCAGAGTCATTAAGTAACCGTTTGCCTCCTCCTCCTGCCTCTCTGGATGTTATGACTGTGGTGTCACTTGTGTCTGTCAGTGCATGGAATATATGTTCAGAATGGGCTCTATGTAATTCTAGACATAGTGTGGTTTGAATGTCAGGCTGTGAGTTGCTAGAAGGCAAAGATGTATAAGGGGAGGAAAATGGAGGAGACATTCCATTTGCTCATTATTTGTTTCACTGCTGGAGAAAGCAGTATTGCTAATTAACAGTACAGTCGTGCACTGTATTTCACAACTTCCCGGTATTTACTTTATGATAATCTCCTTTAATTGCATCCTAGTGGTTTCCTGCACATGAGCTTCATAGTGTGCTTCTCTTCTGCCCTTTCCCTCAAGAAAGGGGAGATGAGTGGAAAAATAATTTTGTTCTCAAATATATTTGAGAAAGACAGATTATTCACAAAGTTATGGTGAAATTTCAAATATAGATGCCATGGGAAAGCTAACTGAAAATTTGGGATTATGAATTGTTTTGATGGGTTTTGATCTCCACCTGATTTGAAGCCTGGCTTTGGATTTCAGTTTGGTTTTGGAATCCATTAAAGTTCCTGCAAATGTCAAATGATCCCAGATCTGAATCTTTGGGTTTGACCCACCCTATGTAGGGTGGGTTTGACCCACCAGTAATTGAATGCTTCAGGTGATATTTCAATTCAATATAGAAAAAATAAATATTTTTGACTAACAAAGAGGAAATTAAGATATCAAAGGGTAGAGAAATGTATCCATTGTCCTCACAATTAAATAAATTTAAAACATAAAGCATATTCAGAGATGTAAATGTTCAAAAATGAATGCCAGTGTAGAAATGAGGCACAGTGAAAAAGTAAGCTCTGTTGTCTGAAGCACCTCTATTACTTTTCAGTGCCAAGCAGAAGAAAAATAGATGTTTTTCCTTCCCCCTCCACAGAAGTAAAATAATAATAATAATAAATGATAATAATTTTTGCTTTGAATTGAGATTTTGCATAACAGAATTCCATGTAAAGTTTTACACTAGTTATTCATGTTTGTGTGACTGTAAGCTGTATACTAAGCTTCAATATGAGATATGCTGACAGATGATCCTTTGAGAGCATCTGTATCTTACAGTAATAGTAAGGCTTCTCTGGCTCTGTGCTGAGTGAATTGACTGACATATTCCTGTTATATTATGCATAATGTCTCTGGTATATACACTCTCCTGGTAACTACACACAACTATGCTAGATTATATATGTATAAAATACATAAATGTACCAGAACATAGGTCTTTCAAAATAGATATTGAAGTCATGGAAGTAGTTTCTGAATATACTTTGCTGCAGGATGAATATAAATAGAGCAGTGCCCAAAACATCCATGCAATGAAATTCTTTGGAGAGGATGAGCTACATGTGCAAGGTGCTATAAGATGCTGAAATATGACTATTTCAGCACGTATGTGCATTTGGAATATAAATCCTCTGGCACACGTAACAACTGCCAGAGCATTTTATTTTAAGACTTCAAAACATTTTATATAACATGTTTATCATGTAATTCCAACAAAGTGATAGCCAGAAAAGAACACCATGAGCTCTAAACGTACATAATATTTCAAAAGCACTTATTTGATAAGTCACACATATACGCAAGTTCCGCAGAGCTGCAATTGTTTGCACTTGCCTACCAGTCCAATGCGTGAGTATTTTGCTATCCCACTTTTTATCATGTTATGTTAATTATCACACCGTGTTGCAGCACTGAGTGGAACGACGTGCTCGTGCTGAGATCTGTGCTGAGGAAGTGCAGTGCTATGGAAAGGCATTTCAGACAAATTATAGACGTGCATTTAAAGGCCTACACCTTTTGCAGATACTACTAGTCATGCTCTCCACCAGAGATAATCGTGGTTTGTAATTGTACTTGCAGATAGCAGCCTTTATTTTGCATAGCGGCAGCCTGGAGAGTGCGTGTTTGTATACGGAGAGCAAGAGGGCTGAGCTGTCCGACTGGGAAAGAGTTCGCGAATATTGAGTGTCTTTCATCAATATTAGTGCAGAGGATTACAAAGTACAACTTTTGTTGTTTTGGATTTCTCATCTAGCCAGGAAAAAGAAATAAGAGCATGTGATACTGACTACCAAAGTTCATGCAGCAGGAATTTAAGACATGAAGAACAACTGAAAACAGTTTTTATTTAACTGATGATGAAATCTTTAGAAAAATCTTGTTTAAAAAGATTTTTCTCCTAGAGTATGTAGCATCTCTAGCATCAAAATCCCAAGGTGTATTTTTTATCTAACATTTACAATCCAATGAGTCTTCCTTCCTTCTCTCACAGAGTTTGCTTTTACCTTTCAGTGCAGGATCATTACTAAAGAATACTGATTTTATTTCTCCCTTGTGCATGTCCAATAGAAGCCACATATGACACACATTTAGTCCGACTGTAACAAGGGAATATTTAAGAAGATGTGTGGCGCTTTCTTTTTCTAGAGAACTTTTATGTTATCCAGAGTTTGGCAACATCATAAATACCTCTCATCATAACATCATAAATACCTGAGAGAACTTTTTTAAAAAATCAGGATACTGGGAGAAGAATCCACAAGACCGAGATGCAAAAAAGACTGTATCCTGGAGTTCTCACAGTTCTTCTGTTAGAGAATTAGGCCCAGATGTGCAGACCTTTATGATGACACTTTTGCTAATATTTAGCTGGGGAAAAAAGGCAATGAAAATTTAATTAGACAGTGTGGCTGGCAACAGACTGAAAAATTAATGTTCCAGAGTCTTCTAAGTGTCTGAGCGATGTCCTAATTCAGACTAGTATTTATAGGGTGATAAAGGGGTAGACAGAGCTGAGCAAAAACTGAAGTGAAAATCAGTTATAACATCTCATTAACTCCTAGTGCCTTCTGTTTGTCCCCCTGCTCGGGAATCTTCCTTCTGGAAGCTGCTGCATCAGGTCCTGCACATGTCCAGTTATTTTTAGATTTGCAATAAGCTGTTTACTGGGGATTTGAAGTCTGGCAATCCAGATACTCTAGACACAGTTGGAATGCTCTTGCTCGCACACTCATGCCTCTCTGCAGGTTACCCTTGGAATTAAAACGGTTATATGGCTCTGTCATTCAATCTTTATGGTGTCTGGCATTAAGTATCAAAAAATCATGATGAAACAGAGCACTGTCATTTTAAACTACTTAATGCCGAAAATATTCATGGACAACATATTGGCAAGCAAAAATGTTTGTGTGAGCTTTCATTAAAAGACTATAGTTTTGATTAAGGAGCCTTTTTCTTTTCTTTTTCTTCTTTTTTTTTTTTTTTTTAAATTTAATAACCGCTCCTCTGTTTTGAATAGGATTGCAGTCACCTGTGTTCATGTTTAGCAAGTGCTTCTTGAAAATTGGTATTCCCCCCCACCTCAAGCATAGATTTCAGCAAATTTCTCATTCTCCATTACATGTAATACTATATCAACCCATATGACAAGTGTATATGAACTGACAAGATCATCATAACAAGAAAAGTTCTGAGATACATTGTAGCATTCTACTTCCTTTTAAAAACAAATGCCCCCAATCACTTTGTAATCATCTTAAAAACCAAATTGTATATTAATTATAATGTTAAATGTGGTCAACTTTTTATGCTAATTAAAACAGTTGGGGTTATCACTTGCCCTTATTGTTAATTATTGTATATGATCAGAGTGTTTTGTGGTTTTTTTTCCGGATTTTTAAAAAATTCCTTGCTGTGTAAGTGCTATGTCTTTGAGGGGCTTGAACTTGGGTGCTGTAACACTGGAGCTTTTTATCCATGGTCCTGACTTACCAGTAGCCTCAGCTCCCTTCACAGTTTTGATGCTGGTCTCTGAACAGAGACTTTGATGTCTCACCAACTCACAAACTGGATTTTCACTGTGGATACCAGAACAGAGGTTTCAGGTTCAACTGCATTTGCCACCTCTTGAAAATGTTGGCATTATCACTCTTTTTCTGATTCTGAAATGTCATTGCTATGAGAGGCAGTGGGTAGGAGAAGAGCACATGTGCTTTGCTTTGTTTCCCCTCCAACTTGAACTCTGTGTTGTGAAACACAATCAGTCTGATTGTGGTCTACACAGCTGAGCTTTCCTTGGATGCAGGAGCATTCCTCTGAAAGCAAAGAGCATGCAAGATAATGTAAGGGGGTTTCTGGCCCCCTGTGGGTAGTGCTGGCAATGAAAGCAAAGCCTGAGAAGTGTGCTTACCTTTACTGACCTTCCACAGAGCCCACAGGAAAAATCCCCTGGGGTAAAGTCCCTACTAATTTGTTAGAAAGGACACAGATAGGTTTAATATGCAAGCAGTTGCAGAATGCTGCTATCTCCTGGACACTTTTCTGCTGACCACAGTGGACCTTTACAGCATGTAAGGTAAAAATAACATCCCATGGTAACTGAGCTTCTGTTCTTTCTTCACCACTCATCTCTGACTGGGAAGATGTTGCCTTGTGCTGCTGCATGTGGTGACTTCAACTTGTGCAGATGTATGTCCATCTGTTCCCATCTGTGCCTCCTTCTCTCAGGTACTGATAGCAACCATGCTCTTACAGCACGGAGTGAGCTAACTACTCAAGTATTTTGTCAGCTTTTAGATCAGCCTTTGCACCTTGCCCTGAGTTCTCTGTTGCCACAGCTACAGTACTAGCTTGGCCTGAGCTAATGAGCAGCTCTAGTGTGTTTGCCTGAGCTTTAGTCACCCAAGTGACATTCCCTGTGAGTCCGCCAGAGCTCCCTTCCTCGCACTATATATTGTGCAGCCTCCCGTGCTGGTGGGCAGCATCCCAAATAGGTGGTGGGAGGGGAATTTATACATTAACATGTATAAATACAAGAGGGAGATTGTAGGGAGGAGGGGGCAAGCTTTTTTCAGTGGTGGCCAGTGACAGGACAAGGGATAATGGGTGCAAGGTTCCATCTCCAGGTGAGGAAGAACTTCTTCACTGTGAGGGTGACAGAGCAGTGGAACAGGCTGCCCAGGGAGGTTGTGGAGTCTCCTTCTCTGGAGGTCTTCAAAACCTGCCTGGATGCCACCCTGTGCCMCATGCTCTAGGTGTSCCTGCTTGAGYRGGAAGGTTGGACTAGACGATCTCTAGAGGTCCCTTCCAACCTTGAAGATTCTGTGATTCTGTGAAGGAAGTAAAGAAGTTTTAAACGGTCACATTGGATACATGTTATTATCTCTGCCATTTTGGCTGCTGGTTACCATGACTTTTTTTTTTTTTTTTTTTTTTTTTTTTTTTTTTTTTTAATGCTCAGATGTCCAGAGAAGAAAAAGAGTTAAGGGGAAAAGGAAAGACTGAGAAAAGTCTTGGTGACATTTTCCTCTGGACAGAGTCAAAACTGTACCATGGCTATCCAGCTCCTTTATGTGCAGAAGGCCCTCAAAAATATCTATGGACTGGCAGTAGACTTCTGTTAAATCAGTCCCATCTTGCAAGCAATGCAGTCTTTGCCTGCATGAAGAAGGGTCACACGCTCCAACTAGCAAAGAGCAAAACCAAAGACTATGCACCATGTGATTCCTACTGTGTGGTTCTGTGATATTTTTCTGAAAAGTTAATGGGATCCACAACATTTTCCTCTCTGTATTTTGTGCTCTTCATCCTGCAACACAGATGAGATAATGAGTCCAATAATGATATGATAAATGCATCATTTCACAGTAACAGAGTTTAGGTATCCTCTACAGATCCTTGAAAATGTAATCCAGTACACATTAAAGTAATAACCCTTGTCCTCCGAATATCCAACCAAACTCACTTCATCTTCCTGCTATGACAATGTCTTCTGGGAATATTGTTTCAGCTGCCTTTTCTCAGTTGCAGCAGCTTACTGCAGGGAAAGAGGTAATCCTTGAGGTAAACACTTGTCAAGCCTTTCAGAAGTTTATAGCTCAGAAACAACACTGTCAGTCTTGAACAAGGAAGTTGTGATTACAGGTCTACCTGGAGGAAATGCCAGAACTAATCAGGTGTCTGCTCCACCTTCTAAAAATCACCAGGCTTGATTCTGAAAGGTCATAAGAGCAAGTTATTTCTAGTTGGATGAAGTTGCTACAAGGAATGCACATGTGCCTCTTTCTTACCCTTATAGATCATATGGTGATCCTCATAATTGAAAGACAGTATGGGATATTGTGAGTGAGACAGCACAAAGGTCAGAGAGTTTTTAGAGCTCTCTGGATAACCACCACATTCTTTACTGGTTAGAATTAAAGAATCCAGCACATATACCTCTTAAGTTAATCAAAAATCTGATGTCACCTAAAGCTGAGAGCAGTTGTCCTGCCTTTCTGGCTTGCAAAATTTATACTGGCAACAGGCTGATCACTGCTAGGTGTAATCAAGTAATTTTCACTCTGATGAGCTTCCCGCCAGACATGCTGACAAGCTCTTTCACTTGCCTGTCACTAAGGACAGTGTCAGAGCTGTTGGGTAAAAGAGGTTCCTTTTTGGGCCTGAATACGTGGGGCTCACCAACACAGGTTCTGAATGTGCTGAATAAATATTGCCCAAACCCCAGTAAAAGAGACCCTTCTGAGTTGTTATAAATCAGTAGAAAGTACTAATGAGTACTATTAATATCTCCTTTTGTGAGAACAAGTCATCTAGCACCCTGAAGCTAGAGACAGTGAGGTTCTTGCTTGAGAGACCGTATCATCTTATTATCATTTTCATCTGGCAAGTGAACGCAAACAGCTAGAATGAAAACATCATATTAATTATACATTTTCATTACAATTTTCAATCTTATTAGAACTTTGCTGATGGGACTGGATTGTACGGCAACCTTAGAATTTCTCTAATGGAGACCAGATCCTTGAATCTTTGGAGGAAATCACAGAATCTGTCCAAACAACAGAACTGCTCTATTCTCATTTTGACACTATGTTCAGGTGAGATTTTTTCCAGCTCCTGGCTTGTTTTTTTTTTTTTCAAGACTACTGTATCTCAGCACAAGTGACATATCTCACAGCAAAGATGTGCCTCATTCCAGGTTGAGGGCAAAATCTGGTTAAATTACTGTTTTGGAAAGGTGAGTGGAAAGGCAAAATGGGAGATGGGAACTCGGTGTTCTTAAAGAGGCACCATTAAGATCATAGTATCTGGCAGCTCTGATAGTAATAAGTAAGTCTGTGAATGGAGAAGTTGAATCTGCATGCTTTTATGTAGCTTGATATTTGATTTCCTTGGTTTTTAGCCTTGATTTGGATACATTGCATATTTAGCAGCTGCATGAGCTTCCCAAGCAAGTTTTCTGGATATTAAAATTAACAACCTTATTGTTTCCTGGATATTAGCATTAAGTTCTTAAGATGTCATTTGGATGCCAAACACTTAAAATTCAAGTTGTAGTGCATTTAAGAAAGTCTTATCTTGTGTTACAGAAATTGTGATTTTTCTCTAAGGCAAACAGTTATCGGTGAAGTCATTTACAAGTATATCTTTTCAGTTCCCTTAATCACATCGTTTAATATATATGCAAATTGCAACAGCAAAATGTTTGGATACACAAAGGCAAGAAATAAGTTCACATACTATATTCCTAGCTTCCCATGTGTTAGCTCTCACTAAAACTCACTAAAAGCATGCCCAAGCACACACAGGTCACTTGTAAACTGAGTTAAGATTTAAAACGTGATTTAGGGAGAAGGTAAAATGAAGACTAAAAGTACTGAAGAGCTAGGCATAGAACAATAGTATTAAACGTTTACAAAAAAAAAAGGACATTCTGTAATTTCTTGTTTTGAATCTTACTGTGGGTGGAATCCTGGCTCTGCTGCAGTCAATGGGAGTTTTGGCATTGACTTCAATAGGCCTGTGTTTCACCCTGTATTTTTAGGATAATTCTCCTAGGGATTTATGAGATATAATTTTAAATCATAACAGAAAACACCCACTGAGGAAGCTACTAAATATTTTTTCGGGAACAACAAATAATTTTAAGATGGGAGCAACTTGAAATACTCTTCCAACTAATTTTCATTAGCTTTTCATACTTAATGCATTTTAAATTTTATGCCATGACAGGAAAAAAAAGCCATGTGAACGTGCATGTTGGAAAATTTGCTCTTATGAAACTTCTAGAAAAGCTGCTGCATCCTATTTTCAACTTTATATTTGCTGAACTTTAATGAACTTGATACCCTCAGCTATTAGATAAGAACTACATTATATCTCATCATTAGTCAGCTAGATAATTAATGGTTGCAACTGCTGCAATAAAAACTGATATTAATCAAACCTGCCATGATCTGTTTATTATTCTGAAGCAATTCATGTACGACAAGGTGACAGCAAAATATGGAAGAAACAGAAACGCTGTTCATGAAGATTGTTTGCTTCAGAGAGTGACACTTTGCCTTAGTTAACATCATGTGATACCAAATAGGTAGCCATGTGTTTTCAAAGACCTGCTTCAACATCTATGGCAGACAAATAGGAGCCTTTATGTTGACTTCCGTGTGCTTTGAAGTCACTAATGAGTATGTGTTTGAATAACATATAGTGTGAAATCTCAGCTGAAGCAGTAAATACGTTAGCATTGGGGTGACTATTTTCCTTCTTCCCTCTGCTTCCTCTTTTTGCGGTTTTCTGATGTTATGTCTTGTCTGTGGTTACAGTATATGGTCTTCAAGACAGGAATATGCACTAACATTTACATGTGTCCGTGTGCCTGCATCCTGTACGTAACGTCTCAGCTATTTGGGGCTTTTTACTCACTCCTGTACCTGAATTTCCCAAAGTACAGCCATGGTCAGGCTGAACAATTTGTCCTACAGTTTCCTCTGTCACAAGAACACCTCTTCCTATTGCTCACAGGCCAGATTTTGGATTGATGCCAGTTAAGTTAAAATATGAATCCTACGTGCTAGGTAAGGTGAAGACAATCTTCACAGACGTGCTTGCTTAAGGGGAACAGAGTTGTACCAGGAGATGAATTTAGCTAAGCGCTCACATCATCTCCATGACTCTCCAATGACAACATTGTTCTTCACCTTTTGCTAGAGAGGTCTTCTCATTGAGAACAATATTTTTAACCTAAGTCTTAAATTTAGATTCTTCAGCCTGTATTTACAGACTGAAATATAAATAGTTTCATTTTAAAAGGTGCACACCACTCAGGACCAGCACTGACAGCATCTTCTCTGGTCAAACTGTCTTCAGGCAGCTTTGGGCAGCTCTATGCCAAGCAGGATTGACATGCAATCACATGTAAATATCATGGGATCAGGATGAGGAAGGTTGTATGGATGCAATTCATGAGGGAGTAAGTTAGCACAGAAGCTGGGGAGATCAGAGATCTTTAGGCTTGATTCTTTATGGCAATGTATATCTGGTTAGGCTGCAAGTGAAAATAAGTCAGTTGATCCTAACTAAATCCTGAGTAATGAAATGCACAAATGCTGGGGCACATGTTTAAGGAAACCCTTGTTCATGTCAGGGAAGGGCTGCAAAATGCAGTAGAGTTTGTTGACAGAAGCCTAGGAGAAACCTAAACATGGAAGAGCAAACTGCTGATCGTCCATGCTGAGATTTATTGACACATTTGCATAAGGATGCATACAAACACCTAATCTGATTGGAACAGCTCATCCTTTACTTTCGATGTGAGAGTTGGTGATACTTGAGAAAGAGCAGGGGGAAAAGGTGAGCATCAAATGTAAATAAAACACCTGATGACTGAAGTCCTTTCACTGACCTTAAGCAGAATTAACAACACGTATGCTGCTCATTCTGGGATGCTTTCTCTATAGGTATTCTTATTATCTAATGCACAGCACTGCCCACATTTCCTTCTCAGGTACATGGTAACTGACAATAAACAACTATTTTTTTTTTAATCAAAAAAACCAAATAAGTTCTCAAAATAAAATCAGCCTGTTCAGGTAAAAACACTCTGAACACAAAGCTGTCTTGTATGGATATTGTTGTTCAGATCCCAGGTAGCTTTGTTACCAATCATCTTCATATCGTGTCTTGCCTTTCCTGCTACCGCTTCCCTCTTTAAGTTGCTTTGTAAAGATAGACTATAATACATTTTTTTCTAATTCTCTATTATTAAAGAACAGTGCACTTTAATATTTTAGATGAGAAGCTGTTACCTGAAAAATGCTAGAGGTCTTGTGCTCTTTGAGGGTATTTGGAACAAACCATTACTGTTTGCAGACTAATTGTTTGGTGAGAATAAGGCAAGCTGCCTTAATGACAGCTTGTGAAATAACAATCTATGATATAGTACTTGGATGTAGCAACAACTGTGTTTCAAGCCAAGTAAAAAAAATTGTCTGTATCTTGTGCGTGAGAAGCTTGTAGATACCCTGAGGTGACTTCATATAATTCTAAACCAGCAGGTAGCTTCTTGCATAGCTAATCATGGCATCAGTGCCTGGAGCAAGTGGAGGTGGTTGACAATGTACTTTAGTTTTAGATGAATTCAGCTCCTTTTGAATATCATTTTAATTTGCTGTTCCAGTTTCTGAAGTAGGCATTTACATGTTTTAGTTTTGCAAAACACAGAAGACAACCTTGGAGAGGGAAAAGCATAGTTTATGTAAAAAAAAAAAAAAAAAAAAAAAAAAAGATTTTAGGAACCTTAATTACTGTCTTGTAGAACTGGGAGAAGTACTCCTATAAAATAGTCCAAAAATGTTTTTTTCTCCCCCTGTGAAATAGTTCTAAAATATTCTGAGAAAGTTTCTGTGTAAGTCAGTTGAGCCTCTAGGTTGACCATAATCTACTTACACTGAGCACACCCCAGACTACTTGCTAGAAATTATTTGAGGAGTTTGGACTTATTGTATCCTAAAATTTGCTCTCTCACAGAATAACTGACCTTTTCTATAAAACAAGAGGAATAAAAGTGACTTCAAGATGCCTATTCTCAGTCTTTAAAAACAAAAGTCAGTTTTTAAAACAGTATTTAGGAAATGAAAGATGCAGATAGGTCTTTAATGTCATTAAACACAAATTTTTAAATGGGCAAGCACCTAAATACTTTTCACACCTTTAAAAATCTAGGTCATATTTACACATTGTTTTGAGACTCTTATTTCTTTGTTTTATTCTTGTTAGACCAAATAACAGCAATTAATACTACCGTGAACTTCACAATAAGAAGTAAGAAATGACTGCTTGTTTGCATGTGTGTGAGAAACAGGTAAAAACATGGATCAAAGTGGATGTTTTATTCAGTGAATGCTGGTAAATGCCTTTGTTTTCATTTGCCCAGTTCTGTTTCACTATACCATAGGCTATATCTCAGTTTAAATTCTAAAGCGGTGTGTGTGTATCACAGCTTTTATTCCTATGTAAATGTTTCTAGCTGGCTAAAACTTGGTGTGCAGAGCTTGACCTCATGTAATTGAGTTTGTATGGCTAGTGCCCTGGTGTCTCACACCATGCCACAGGAGAACAAAAATGCTGAGGAGGATTATTTTACAATCATGTTATATCCATGTGAAAATCAGCCTTAAAAGACAAACTATGTAGAGAAATTGTTCACCATCACTCTCCCATATATCTTGCCTCATTATGTAAATGCCCCAAATTCCCAGCTAGGCTTGCAGAGATTTTCCAGAGCCTCATTTTTTTTGCTTTCCTATGTGCCTATCTCCAGCTTTTCATCTACTGAGAGCTATTTTCTTCTCAACTGCCCATTCAGAGAAATGCAAAGGTTATCTACTGCTAAACTCCTTCCCAGTGCACGGATGCATAAGGTGGCTCATGACAAAGAGCAGCTCATGATTCATTCTCGTTACATGGCATGTAAATCTGTCAGGGGTGACTAGGAAAGCCAGGAGATTGTGACCTTCAGAGACTTTTCAGAAGGCTACATGATTTCTTATATCTCTATATCCTTAGTGATCTCCAGGAGAACGATATGGAAACAAACTAATTGATGGAACAACCATGAGGAGGAAAGAAGGCTTTTCTTTCTTTTTTCTTTTTTCTTTTTTTTTTCTTTTTTCTTTTTTCTTTTTTTTTTTTCATAAATGTAATTATAAGTTCATGCACAAAATGTTTAGGAAAGCTGGGGGAGTATAATGTCTGCAGAGACTTTTTGCCTTCCTATCCTTCCTGTCCTGGCTAGTTTAGTGTAGTAGTAGAAACTTGTGTGGACAGCAAATTTAGCTTGCTTGAAAATGGAAAATAAACACAAGAGCTGGATGACATGTTTGTGTGGGCTGGCCAAAGATGCTCAACAGATGAGACAAGCATCTTTAAAGCTGAGGACACTTGGCTTATTCTTTCAAGGTGCTATAAGGCACTGCAAGTTCATTTTAGAAGAATGTGAGTAACTAATTATAATTTACTGAGTTTTACTTGAGGAAGGCTTGTGCTTTTTATTAAAAATATGTTCTGATACAAAGGAAAAGTGAAAAAAATTAGTCAATTTTTAGTCTGTTTATTTTTTAGAGAACAAAAATATTGCAAATATTGCATTCTTCTTAGTCAGTGCATCAGTTTTCACTAGCTATCTTTTACGCTTCTCCTTCATTTTCTTCCACTGAAAAAAATGCAGAATGCATAGAAGAAAAAGACTAAACAGAGCCAAAAGAAAAGTGTTTTTGTGCATTTCTTCCTAATATAAACTTTAAGAAGATTAAGAAGTTGAGAAACATGTTTCCAAACCATTAAAAAATTCTCTGCTGATTTTTTCAGTGGAACAAAAAAGTGAAAAAAGGTTACAGGGGGGGACAGAAATATTCTAATGTGGAAGAATTCTAAATAAAGCAAAAATATTTTTTTCTCCCATAAGAGATTTAATTTTAGAATTAAGTAAGTTTTAAACTTCTTTGAAAACATCTTAATCAGTTCCTGACTTTTTTTTTGTGTGTGTGTGAAGAGATACTAAGAAATTGAGTCATTTGGCTCAGTTCATCATAGCCAGTCATAATTGTGAAGCTGAAGAGCTGCCTGAGAAACATTTAGGGAGTCGCAAAGGGCAGATCATCTACAGATAAACCTTAGGTCATGACTGAGGTCATATAACACAGAAGAGTCGCTATTTTTTTGTTGGTGTAATGAGATCAGCCATTATAACATGGTTCCTACTAGTATATGAGCAAGCATTTATGTGTTTGTATGTGCCCAAATGACCTTGTGCGGTCAGAAATTTAGTATGCCTGTGTGAAAAAGTTATGATACATGTAAAGATGGTGATGCATAAGTAAATAGCATAAACAAAAACTAAGTAAAGACAGAAAGAGTTAGGATCATTAGAATATTATGTCATAAGAGTAACAAAGGGTGGAGTACATAAACTGTATGTAGATGCCTACATACAGCCTATGGAATATATGTTTACGTCTGAGTTAATCAACGCAGGCTTCCTTAATAGTCACTGGAGAGAAACAGACATTTGCAGTGTGTGATATGTCTCTATCATGACAGAAATGTCTAAACCAGTCCAGATGAAATGTAGCCTAATGTGCCTATTTCTTTCATCAGCAATAACTGTCATGACTAGATCAGATGTAGATGTCTGCTTGGTGTAAGTGCAAAAAACAGTGAGAAAACTCCTTCCCCAGATCTCTAACTAATTACATGAAATTTTCTTAGAAATTCTAATGAAAGAGGCACCTGTGTATTTCAAAATGTCAGAAAAGTCAGGTCTGTCTACGTTACATTTTGTTTATTAGAATTCCTAATAATAGTAATAATTACCTTTCCCTCTGAGAAAGAAAATGACTCTACACCATGGCCACAGGTAGGATAATTCATGAAGTATTTGGGAAAAAAACTAAAGATTCCATAGATCTGTTTTAATACAATCTATGCCTAAATTTCAGGGTTAAGCTTGGCTATGAGAGGTTGAAAAGGTCATTCATTTTAAATAATTCGTTGGGCTAATTCCAACATTTGCATTAGAATGACTGCTGCCTCCTCATTCCCTACCAGGATGTGCTTTTCTGGTGCTGCTTTTCTCGTGTTAATGTAGCCAAGTTACTTAACCCTCTCTTTAGTTTCTACAGACGAAGAAACCATGGTGATATTGTCTCTGATTCTGTAATACAAGATACAGGATGAGACTACCTATAAACATTCAGCTTTGTTTAGTTCTACTCTCATAGAAAAGTACAGTGAAATTCCCACATATTGTTTTTTATTTTGTATAAAGTCGTCTGTTAATTTCTAGCTATAACAATTACTATTTATATATTAATACAGTACATTAGTCGAGATTGAGCTTCATCTACAGCCTCATCTGCCCTCACTTGCCTTTTCTTTTTCCAACATGTAACACACATATCTTAAGCTTTCTTCAAGACCTTCACCTATATTCTCAGCTGTGGCCAAGCTGCATGCATTAAAGGCGACAGAAGACAGAAGTGCTCAGTATGGCTGATGAGCTTCAGAAGGGGACAGATAGACATTGAAAGTTGTATATTAGCAGCAACAAGCAGTGAGAAACATGTAGACCCCTGTAAGATGGTTACAGAGACACCATATTACCAGACAATCCCCATGCAGCAGCAAGAATCCTTCTAGGGAAGGATGTAGCACCTCTGAGCTTCAACCCATTGACTGTTGACGAAGTGGTCTGCTATTAGCAGTTTCTACACCTTCTTCTGAAGTAAAAGAAAGGTCAAAGAGCAAGATGTCTAGTGTATTTTCTAACCAAACAAATAATCACTCAAATAGAAAATCCAATCATCCCTTGGAAATTTAATTAAAAAAGATAATTCAAAGATAGTTTAAAATTACTGTGTCAGGTGATAGAGACAAGCCCACTCTGCCCAATAAATCAAGCATAGCTGAAACACTCAGTGGGTTTGGCTCCCTTGCCTCACATGAAACAATTCGCTATTAAATGTGAGTTTTCTTCTTTAAACAATTTCCATGGTTTGATTTTCTTTTTTGTGGTTATTTGTTCTCTTGGAAGGTGTGCTAGTCATCTTGCTTTTGAACTAAAATTCAGCATACCATATACTTTTTATTGGCATCAATGCAACTGCTTCTCTTTGGCCTCCAGAAGTCCCAGACCTCCAGACTCGAACTGGTGCAGAATGCTGCTGGCACCTTTTCACAAGTACAAAGAGGTGCAGACACATCACCCCCACGTTGAAGCAACTGTAATGGTTTCTTTTTGATTTCAAGATCTAGTTCAAAATAACTCCCCTTGGTTTACGGACTTTTCAAGCACTTGCTCCAACCTATTGTACCTCATGCAATTTGGGCTAACTTCACTCCTGGCTACATAAAGAGGCTGGAAAAATGCCCGAAGTGTCCAGCTGGCCACGCTCCCAGCTGGAGGGGTTGTGACCAGAGCAAGCTACACTCTAGTGATCTCTTCTGTGCAACTCCCCTTTGAGAGAGCAGACTATCCAGCACACTTTTAAGCAGCCCCAAGACTTTTTTCCTAGGTATGCAGAAGATGAATATTAAGAAGCTGAAACGTTCTTTCATGACCCAGAGGTGCAACAGGTGCTGGGTGAAGTAATTTTTCATGTGGCAGGATACTCTTCCCATCAATTCACTGAACTGTCATGAGAACACTGTTAAAACTTTCTCCTTCTCCACCCAACCCTGTGCTTTTTCTGCAGCGATGTTCTCTGTCTCTCCAGATCCTCCACCAACAACATACCTGTTTTCCTCCCTTAGCTTCTACCACCTACAGCTTTCTGTTTCTGTAATTCAGTATTGCTGACTCTTAAGATTTTATCACAGGTCTGATGATATTTTGTATTTTTTATCTAAACCTCCACTGAAGTAGGTTAATTGCACAAAAGTCCTTTCTTATTTTTTTATGAAGTTGAAAGCTAATTCTTACAGGGCAGGAAAAGGCTGATGTCATGAAAATTTAAAAAGTCAAAACCCACAAATAAACCTTAAGAAACATTTTAAAATTAATGACTTTTGTGACAGCGTCACTAATTTGAGATTCTGTCTAGTCATTTCTGAGTGTTTATATTGTCTAACCAGAATGCTACCTGTTTTCATGAAATGACTCTATGTTACATTAGTTCACTTCGTGCTGAGCATCTGAATTTGCCTTACTTTCAGATCAATGATTGTAGAGATGATTATTTAAAAATAATAAGCCATATACTCACATCATACAGTCAATCATCAATAGCTTAAAATAAATGTAATATCTTCCAGTGTAATGCACACAATACAAAAGTATATAGAATATAAATGAGAGAGATATTAAGAAGGACATATATACCAAGTTTGGGATGACTGCTGTAACTGGCAGTGGAAAGCTATGAGTAAACTGCTTAGATCCTTCCTTCTAAGTGCTAGAAAAAATATAGCACAGTATAATGTATTCTGCATATGTTATGTAAATTAGAATAGATTTTTTTTTTTTGTCTGGAGAACTCTGAAAAAATTAGCAAATGGCTGAGAGGGAATGTGATTTTTCTGTGTAAATATATCAGAGTGCTAAAAACAGGAAGAAAAAGCTATTGAAGAAGCTATTGAAAGCTATTAAAAATACAGGATAAGGCTGTCACAAGAGCAATTTGTATAAACTCACTACAAACAAATTGAAGCTCAAAATTAGAAGGATATTTTTAGCCATCAGCTCAATGAAGAAGTTTTGCTTGTTTTCAGTGAGACTGTGTTTTGTAGACTTGAAAAGCCGCATATCCTTCTTACCACAAATTCAACCTTTCAGGAGTGAAGAATAGTCATAAAAATCTCTCAAAATCTCATAAAATATAAAAATACCACAATTTTGAGAACTAATGTTTAGTGTAGTTCCTTTTCAGCTGGGAGCAGTAGTATGAAGCTCTCATTTGGAAAAAAAAAAAAAAAAAAAGTTACTGAAAGGTGTATCTGGTCAATTTTAGTCTCAAGTCACCTTGAGAAGAAAATTCTAAATCCAAGGGAAAGAAGGATTTTTTTCACAATATTTAAAAATGAGAGCTACTTGAAAGTCCTCAGAAGTGTTAGAATAAAACATGTCAGTAACCTGGAAGCTTTGAGGTAGCATGCTGCCTTTCAAACCAGGAAGAAAAAAAAGTGAAAATAAAGCTAGGTTCTTATCTTTCGAATACATGTGTATAGATTTAATTCCACACAGTCATTGACTGACCACTGCAGTTAACAAAAGTATTGTCATTAGTACAATTAAGCAAAATGTGCATAAGAGATCTAAGATCTAATTTGCTGAATTTATAAAAAGTAAATAGACATTGATACAGTTAACTGTAGAAATGTTAAGAATATTAAGATATTCTTAATATCTTAACACAAGCAAAACATAAACATAAAACGTTAAGAATATACTTTAGTAATAAGAATTAGTGAAGCTGTTTTATCTTTCTTGTAAGGATCTGGTTTCAGTTCTGCTGAAAGGTTACAGATTTAATTTAGTATGGTAATGTGTATGCTTCCATAGCATAGAAAAATCCTGTACTATTATTAGAAGAGTGAAGCTCAAAAGTCCATTGGTTGCATCTGTTATTTTATGAGGGAAAGATCAGTCCACATTTTAAACTTGAAATCCCCAGGTATATTTGTGTTGAAAAGAACAAAATAAAGGGCATTAAACAGTTGATGGAATAAAAAAAATAGAAGTTTCTCAAAACACGAGATTGAATTACACTGATGATACTGGTCACATGTCTTGATACCATTTTTAGTTAGTTACATGAAAATGATGTTAACTTAGTTACTGGGTAGACTGATAAAATGATAACCTAGAGGGGATGCTTAGCAATTTTAAATTACTTTGATGATACAAATCAAAATCTGCCTTAGTTTGCTTAATTTTTTGTCAATTTGAGTTTTAAGTTCTGCAGATTTACAGAATTTCTCAGCTAGTTTGCTTAAAATAACATTTACATACCTATGTGTAACATATCTTTATAAAATTAACCCTTACTGAACAGACAACTGTCAAAATGAATTGTAACAAAAGCTATTTCATACCATACAGTCTATTTGTTTGATTTATTTCTGCTGTGTGTTATTCCTTACTTTTCTGTTCACTTTCCTGCCTGTTCAGAAGTCACCATTTGCACTAATTGAATTCATGGCTCTGTGTCAGAAAGTCACCTCAGTTCCACCTTAAAATTACCTTGCTTTTGTCTTTCTTGCCTTAATTTTTGCAGCCACATAATAGTGGTTGCTGCTGCACCTGACTATGCCTAATTGCTTTTGGAAAACAATACAAGTAACTTCAGCATTGCTCTTAAACTCTTTCTTCTTTTCTTACCTTACTGACTCCTTTGTTCATGTCGTACTTATTTGCTAATTCTGAAAATTCATGTTGAGACTCAGCTACACGTTCAACCCACTTTGTTTTTATTTATCAACCACTTAGCAACATTTTCATCACACGGGATCCATAATAACTATGTGTCATTCAAAGACTGTGTGTTGTGTAAGTCTTTGTAGCTGTGCAACAGTCTCTTTTTTTTTTCTGAAGCTTTTTACCTCACAGAACCCAGTATGAAAGACAGAAACCTCCATAGTGATTAGTTATGTTTTAATACAAATGTCTTAGAACTGAGGTGATTCTGCTTTGTACTGTGTTGAAGTGAAATTTGCAGATCTCTGCAAAGCCTACGCAAGGGTGGGACTCTGGTCTGATAGCTGCGTCCAGCATCATGGAGTATCATGGTGTTTGTATCAGCCCTGCCAGAAATGGCAAAATTTGGTATATCCATCTAACATATAAAAAGGAAGACAAAATCCCTCAAAGTGCACTTGTCAGGCTAAAATGTTATTTTTCCATGTTTTTGATGAAGATGCTTAAGGGCAAATGGTTTGGAAAATACAGTTTCTTTCAAGTCTACAAGAAAAAGCAAGAAAACCTTCTGTGATAGGTTTTAGAGTTTCCTAGAGAACATATTTCAATTTCTTACTATATAAAGCCATTTGTTATTGCTAACCCTTAACAAAGTGAAGAGGAAAATTAAAAAATTGCTTTGAGGAATCATGTGATTACATGAGACTTTCAGGCTGCATTTGCAGCCTTTGCTTGAATATGTGACTGAGTAGGGCTTTGAAGGCTGAACACCTCCCCCTCTCCACCCAAACACACAAGGTAAATATAAAAAGTCTGAAGTATTTTTCATCTCTAAGTATGTTTTGATAATTAGTGCCAAACTCATGATTATTAGCAGGTATGAAAGAGGAGTTTGAGCATTTATGCTGGTGCCATCAAAACATCCTCATCCAGAAATAAATATTTTGTTTATACTAATTGCAGATGTCTATAATGCAGACATCTACTTTGCTGTAGACTCCTTTTATTTTGAGTATTGAAAAACAAACACTTGTAGTTTGTGTTCTTTTTTGAGTTTTTTTTTCAGATATTCATTAGGATCCCACACATTTACTTATTCCACGATACTGAGCATAAGGAAACTTACAGTGACTAGATCATATCTGACATTTGGCAAAATCATCTTTTCTATCTTTACTGAGCTGTTATCCCCACTAAAACAAGTCAGAATGAAATATTTTAGAGTCAGAGTATTTTACTTTTCAGGCATTTTCTTTCTTTAATCTGATATTTTATATTGGCAAAGCACAAATACAGATTTTTGCACACCGTTTGGCTTTCATAAAACTTTTTATTAAGGAGCACAACGCATTACGCAAGCACATTAAGAACATGAACGTTTTAAAACAGAAAATAGAGATACTAGAGGAAAAAAAAAAAAGAAGGAATGTGTTTTTCTCTGCTTAGTCTCAAGCTTTGTGACCCAAATCCAGTTAGCAAGAGGTGACTCCTCAGCTCCACGTCCCCGCCAGCCCGATGGCAGAGCACAGCAGACGTGCTTCGCGCTCAGCCCTCCGTGCAGCAAGCGCAGGGTGGGAGGATGAGGATGGAGGCAGGCCTGTGAGTCTCATGGCAGGAGTTGTGTCTGACGAGCAACAGGGCTCAGTATTGGTTGTATCGACACTATCAGCTCTCCAAGCGACTCCTGGGTGCCAGTCCAGCACGCCCACACTGCAGAGATTTTAGCCCAAATGAGGGTCTATTCTGGAGCTGACTAGTCCCTTCAGAAATATAATGTAGACACTCTTTGGGGGAAAGTTCATTCCAAGAGCAGTGCAACTAAATTAATTGTACTTGAGCTGGCTGCTTCCACTGTCGTCTGTGCCCTTAAGCATCACCCACCTGTCTCCATCCCACACCATGCAGCATGCAGCGTATATTCCTAGTTTTATCCTATAGCAACACTACATTGGTGGGGTGCAGCCTAGCCCCCACAATATGTCTTGCAAACAAAAAAAAACACCCAGAAACAAACTATTATGTATTACTGCCATACGGGCAGCTTGGATGACTGTGAGGCTGTGTAGCATGGACCTTGTTTGCTCTGTGTTGGACAAGGGCTTTGCTTTTGCAGATCAGGAATTTCTAATCTCTAGTGCTGTAGTTAAAGTGGGAAAATGGGAAAACTGTTGTAGACACATTGTCATGCTAGTAGTTTTTGTAATTATTCAGAAATAATACCGGTCTCAAAACTGGCTTTGGGCTCTTTGCACCACTTTTGATTCTGGTTGTAAACATATCTTTAGTCGTGGTCAGCTTCATGCTCTATAAATATTTCATTGATTCATACAGGGATTCCACTGCTACTCAGTACAAATAAAGTTAACAAAATCCAGCCCAAACTAAATAAGGAGGCACAAGGCTCCTGTGCCCCAGACATGGCCACATAGCTGCATTAATACTCAGCCAACCTGAAAGCTGTTTATGTTTGCTTTGCAGCATGTTACAGGAGTATTTATAAAATCTCTTACAAACCATCTTTTCCTTGTACCAGTATGTATTATGTTAATACTCTTTCTAGGCATGGGGTTGTTATTTCATGGGGTTAAATGTTATTTCAGTATAGATCACAATAACATATGGAACATCATTCCCTGTGACAACTAAGGGATCTCTCTCTTACAAGATGCTGAGAGCCTTCAAATTTGCACACAGCGGAATCAAAAGCATACAATCATTTTTTAAATCATATTTTTTATGAGGAATTTTATGTGCTTTAAATAACAATTGCTTTTACTTACAAATAATTTAATTCAGTTAGTAACAGCACTTATATTAGCTAGTACTTTGAAAGAGAAGATTTGAACTAGGAGGCATTGTGTCCTTAGCATTTTTTAATTGAAAAATGCTGACCACAGTTTTCCCCAATGACCTTTGGGGACTTTCAAAAGAAAACAAGCTGAACATTTCTGATTCTTTTTGAAAACATTTTTAGCTCTGGCTTTCCTTGAGGAAACAAATTTTTAAAAAAAGTAACAAAAACATCAAAACAAAATGATCAGAAATCAGGGTCTTCCACATAGACTTGTTGGATGTATCATACAATTTTAAATTAATTTGGTTCCACCACGGTACACGTTTGCATTGAGGATTCTAGACAGTTACTAGACATCCATTCTCAACAATTATGTGGTAAGCATTTCCCATGTAAACTCGTATAAAAGCACAGACCTAGATTTATCTTACCCAAATTTAAGCCAAGAGGCATTGAAGGAGCGCCTCAGGTGCCTGGCAGTCTCTCTCTAGTTACTGGAGAAAAAGGTCTGTAGAGGGCAATTTGGGTATTAGATGGATGAAGCAGGTGCCTCTTTCTCACTTTCTCTCCAGTGGCTATGGGGGCACCTTAATTCATCTCCCTTCCTAACACAGGAATTTCCATCAAGTACCTATATTGAGAGCGCCACTGTGTTTATGCATGAAGTTGTGTGACACAGCAGAAGATACGAGCTGCTGCAGTGGTCAGACAGATTTCCATCTCCCCATACTTTGCCTCCACCAGTGGCCTGCAAGGTTGAAGGGCTGGTCCTGCCACTTTGTCCTGCTTAAGGGCAGAACATGCTTCCTGAGCCAGAAGTGGTGTCTTTATATCTAACAGTCCTCAGCATGTTTCTGTATCAAGCATTTGACCAATCTTCCTGTAAACAAACTTAGGATCCCACATCTGCAACGTTTTGTGGTAGGAACTTCCACATCTTAACTCTACTGGATAGTTCAATGGGAAGAAATGAGGAGGAGACTCTTGATCCAACAGAAAACTGAAGACAGCTAGGAAACTATGATATAAACAGCAGTGATTGCTCAGTGCACTGATGCAAAGACTATCCTTTTGGGCTATGTATTTCTATGTACACACATAACACAGGAAAGCTGGGTACATGTTCTAAGCAATTCCTAAATCATTATAAAGTATGTGCAATGTATAATCCCATGAAGTATGCAGCCTTTCTAATTCATCTGCTTGTTTCTGTATCTATAAACTAGTCTGATGCCAGTACAATTTGGCAAGTTTAGGTTGGGGATGGGGAGAAATAGTTCAAGTTCCTTATTAGTATCTTTTCATGTAGGGCTACTCCTGAGTACAGGTTGTGGTTACTCTTTCCCTTGCTTTTAGATATCCTTTACACAGTGTACAGTTTAAGAGGGTCAAAGTTTGTTTTCACAGCACAGGGCACATTATCTACTGGAAATCCACTGTTTCTCACAGGGACACTTATTTCTCGCTTGTATCTATGGGAACCACCTTCAGAAAGAGCGGATGTCCAAACAGAGTCTTCATCTCTGCCCCCACTTCCTCCCCCTTCCTCTGAATGAATTCCTATCTAAATAATTCCTGTCTCTACAGGTGTTGAGACAGGCGGTTCTCACATGGAAAGAAAAAAAATAAAAAAGGGAGAAGAAGAAAAGGAAAACAAAATGATGACAAACGAGCTTACCTAGTAACTATTTGGAAACATGACCTCCTGCCTCCGTCTAACTATAAAAGGAAATATGTGTCTTGTTCCTTCTCTAAACAAATGGTTGAGATGAGCACAGAGTAACAATACATTCAGAGATGTCCATCATCACCTAAGTCCTGAGATTTAGGATATTTGTGTGCTTGAACATCTTAGCCATGGAAACCTCAGACATTGCAGTCAAAGAGCAAAAATCCTTTCTCTAGTATGCACAAGCACAACATACATAATCCTTTATCTCTGGCAGAGTCGCTGGCTTGTTGCCAAAGGCATGTTCAGTGGTGTGAGGAATCTGAAGCTATGGCCTGACATCGCTGTTGAAGGTGCACAGATGCCACGGCAATGGGAGTGATAGAGGTGCCTACAGAGATAGACGGATAGATGTTTTTTTTACCGACTCGCCAACCCTTTGATTCAACCAGTCAAACTTGAATTTCCAGATTATTTAAGCAAGGAGACTCAAATCCATCTGTTTGAGAAATCTTGGCAAGCAATCAAGCCCCCTGCAATTCTCCCCCACCACCGTCTCAAAATTAAAGGTAAACACTAAGCAGTTCTCATTTAAATATGAAGCATCTGATACAGCCTTGTATTTTCTTTTCTTTTTCTCTCTCTTTTTTTTTTTTTTTTTTCAGTTGCTGGAGAATAAAAACAACAGTTGAAGGAACTGCACTCGGTAAAAAGGTTTCTCTGGCAAGGAGGCCAAACTAAATAGTGACACCCAAAGCAAAAACATGCTTCACTGAAACTAAACTTTAGTCAATTCACTCTCTGAGACAAAGGATTTTTTGTAATTTCAAAAGTGAACATTGTACTTTACTCTGGCAGCCATTTGTATGTTTTTCAATGATCTGATTATGTATAAATCCCAATTTAGCATGCCTTTCAGCACCTAAATCCTATGAGTGATTTGAAAACATTAATGAAGTTTTCTATAGACTACAGCTGCCCTTCTCTTCCTCCCAAAATTTTGAAATGCAAGCTTTAGTGACAGTGTTTTGATGGGCCTCATTTGTTGATGTGTATTTTCTTTCCTTTTTCCTAATTACTTTGTAAATATTTATGGAAGATACGGGATCTGTTTCATATTCTCGCAGCAAGGCAATGTTTTCTCCCTCACTCCCGTCCCAGGCGATTGCTGCGCCTCTGTGTGCTCCTGTTGCTGTTTGATAGGACCTGCACAGCTTAGAAACGCCGCTGCTGGCACCATCCCGAAATCCAGGATAGGGCTAGTTCGAAGGTTGCTCACTCAAGGGATAAAGTCTCTGCTCCTACTCAAAGCCTGAATAAGTAAGCAGTTTTGTGAGATTGGCTAGATCTCACTCCTGGCGTTGCGCTGCGCCTTTGTCTGGGTGTCTTCGCAATTTGTAAAACATCGGTAGTTTCTGTTCGCAGGGTTGTACGTCTCCTTTACACTGGCCTGGAGGGGTACTGTAAATCTATCCCTCTACGGATGATTTAAAATGCTGCAGGTGAAACTCCCTCTCTTCTGCCTTCTTGGCTCTCTGTGGGGACTTGATATCCAGGCGCAGGCAAGGACTCAACGGGGAGGTATCATGGCTGTAGAGCAGGGACTCTGATATCCAAGTTTTGGGTCAGGAGCTTCCCCCTCTCAGCAGCTGCTAGAGCAGATGGGACAGTGCTGGCTTTCCTAATATTCCAAAATATACCTTTAAATGTATACATGTTCTATAGCTGAGTATAGCTGAGTAACAGTAAAGGAACATATATAGCATCAACAGGGCAATCATATTTATGTCTTAGAAACTTTCCTACAAAGCATCTATCTTCTGGAAATTGTTGAGAATTCATATCTTCTTCTTTTAAATAGAAATGTGAGCTCATCTCTGCTAATGATTTCAGATGTTCTTAGCAATGGAAAATCAAACTTCAGGAAAAAAAAAAGAAGCCCCAAAGCATGTAGACAGAAAAAAAAATTGTCAAAACCAAATCTTGACTGAAACACTATTTTCAGCTGAAAGTCTGAATTGTTGAAAATTTCTGCTCAGCTTTATCCCTACTTACTCTACATTTTTCCTGTAGGAGGAAAACCAAAACCTGAGTTACTGGGAATCAGTTTCCTAAAAGTTGTGTTTTCTTTTACCCAACTGAGAAATCACTTGTAATACCCTGAGCCCTCTTATTTCTTTAAAATAATCCCTCACCTTAGACATATGAAGCAGTGTAAACACATTCCAACACAGTTATATTTATTAAAAGTTCAATGCCCTATATATTTTAAACAGAAGAAATCATGGAAAATGTTAAAATAAATATTGTTCCAATCACCTCCCAGACAGTGCACTTAATTAATTTCACAACCAGGTGGTGAAAATGAGCTTCCTTCTAATTTCAGGGTTATTTGGCCCTACTGAACTAGAGCCTGCTGTAATCAATAGTATGATTCCTATTGCTCTCAGCAAGATGAAGCCAGCTCCTGAAGAAACTGATGTGTAAGATTTTGGGTTTTGTTCTGGGGTTGAGCATATTATGTAAAATACCCCTTCCTTTGTGCCCACTGATATTTCGCAAATATTTGAGTTGCAGTTTGTGTGTTTATCCGTGCCACGGGTAAGCTGTCCTGCTCTCTTTGCTCTGAGTGGTAAATGCTTCGGCGACTTTTCACTGACAATTTCTGATGCTGTGGTAGAGTGCCTATGCTTAGGGCTATTTTAGTTTCTCATACCCTCTCCAATTCATTCTCAGATAAAATAGCGTAAACTTGGGGAAATTCCAGATTAAAGGACTTAATGGACTGCTGTGTTCAAATAATGAAGTCAGTAGGGTTATTTCAGAATGCCACTGGTACAACTAAGATTCAAATGAGGCCTATGGAGCATTAATAAATGATTAGATAATATCCAAAATATCTAAATCATATGTAGTTATAAATAAACTTTCAAATAAATTATACTGTCAGTGCCTTATTTCTGTCTGTTTATTTTCCTCAAGGTTACTCCTTTGATGATGGTAAATACTTTTCTTATTCTGCCTTTGTGGGTTACCCAACCTAAAAGATACTTTCCAGAGACTCAGACAAAAGCATATGATTTACAGGATATTGAATTCACTCCACTGTATTTATGTAGTGCTGGAAAGTGAAGTAAGTGCCCCTCACGTGTGATCCAGAGGACGAGAAGCAGGTAGGACCTGGCAATTTACACTGTCAAAGCATGATACAAGGGACCAGACAGAGTCACCCTCTTTAAGGATGTTCTTGCCTCACTCCTGCATTGCCCATCAGTGACTCAAAGGCAGAGTGCCCTGACTGAACAGATTTGATTAAACCTTTCTGGGTGTAGATCTGTCATAATCCTGCTTCTTCATGTTGCATGATAACATCCGGCCCCAGGCAGACTTTTGATTAAAAGTTCCCCCAAAGATTCGTGGAGAAATTCTGTTTATTCCCACAACTTGGAGAGCACTGAGATTATGTGCCCACTTTTGAAGTGCAAATTACATAAATTGTAATTTGGCAAAGATGTTTCAGAAGCTGGGAAACTGACTGGGTTGGGGGAGGCCTATAGATGTTTTGCTTTGGACCATGGTCAGGAAAAAATCATCATTTTAAAATTTTCTTTTATTGTTGAATTTAGCCCACATAATCTTTAAAACCCAGAGCTGATGGGTAAAGGGAAGAAAGGATTTTGGAGATGAAGATTGGGAGCTGGAAAAATTTTAGAGAATTCCTTTTCAAAGGAGAACTACTCATGAAGGTCATAACCAGATTTCCATGATATGATGTATTTTCTATTCAGCACTTGCTGGGTTCTTTCTTCTTCAATTTACCTTTGGTTTAGAGAAAGCAACTGAGTAAACAAGTTTCTTCTGCTTTAAAAACCTCGTTGCTTAATTTTAGAAGATTTTGTGAAAAAATATTTGCTAAGTCATTTCTGACTGCACAGTAGAGAAGTGGTTATTTATTATGCTTCTCACTATAATGAATACAAGTTACTTTGGCCTGCTCCAAATGCAAAATCAGCTTGATTGTACAAGCCCAGACTCCTCTATACAACTTTTTCCAACTAGTCCATAGGTAACGGTTGAAGAGTATTGGCCCATTGGTAATAAAGTATTTGCCCTGTTAGCTACTAAGTGGTTAAACACCAGAGGCACAGACTGAAATATTTCATTGATGGTTTGACAGCTAACACTGCAGGGGCTGACTCAGACCTTCTTGCTCCGTCTTCGCTCAGACTGAGATGAGATGATTTTTATCAAATTGAGGAGTTAGCGAAAAATGCTGACTGAATCTCTTTGATGTTATTGTCAGGCTTAATTCAGAATTTCTCTGAATCTGATATGCCATGGAAAGCACTTGGAACAATATGGAGACAACTAAGTCACTGTGACGTGATTTACAGTGATGCTAATCCTCCAAATCCCACATGGGCAGCACACTGAAGGGCCATCAGAGATCGAACTCTTGGTACAAGGCATTTCGCAAGTGTGACTTCTTTAATGATCTGTGACGGTACCATGGTAAGGTCACATGAAATAGAAATGAGGTAGCATCCTCATTTGTATTATTTTGCTGCTAAATGCAACAGTCCTAATTCTGCCATCAAAATATGTGGAAAAAGATATGGGCTGAAACATGCTTGGTGTGTGTACAGTAGCATCCAAGAGCAGTTCAGGATAGAAAGTGAAAGGATAGAGATTTGTGCCCCTGAAATTCACCAAATGCGGGCAGGTACCGTGTGATTATACAGCTTTAAATTTTCACTATTGGTAATGAAATCTTGGCATTCGAAAATTTCTGCCTGCACAGTGCACTGCAGAACCAACTCTGCTCTTGTTGTAGGTCAGTTGATTTGCCTGGCTCTGCAGTTCAGGGATTAATTTTTATCAGTTGTACAAGAGAAAGAAAGACATAAAGATAAAGAGATAAAGAAAACTGAGATAAAGGAAGCACATTTTTCCCTCATGTTCCTGAGTAATTTGCCTGTCCCCATGGGACTAGTTTACAGTAACAGAGATCAATAACAGTACACCAGTATAGGCAAGAATTCTTTCAATATTCTTTACCCACATTATTATCAAACAGCCTCTTCCAGGTGACATGTATACTTCACCTTTGATCTCAAAACACTGTAGTTAGATATAACAGTCATGTTCACCATCTGTTGTATTTTAAATGTGCGATCCTTATCTGTGTGTACAGGCTGTGCAGGTGAACATACAGCAGTCTTACAACTATTCCCTTTTAAATATTTTCCATTTTTAGAAAAAAACAAATCCTATGGGAGAATGTACTGAAGAGTAATTCCCAGTCAAACAAGATGCAAAAACTTGGAAACAAACAGGCCTTTTCTGAGAAGCCCAGCACTGAAACATAGAGCAAAACATGGAACCAACACAGAACAGCTAGTCTGTAAACAAACAATAAAACCAAACATTTATGGGATATAGACCATGTTCTTATATTGAAAATAAAGGAATATAGATAGCATATCTGATGTGGAAATAAACCAAAGCTGGCTGAACCCTGCTCTAGTGGAGTTACTGAAATCTGCAACAAACTTCCTGCGCAGATGAAGCTGCTTTATTTATTTTTTTTTTTGGAAGACTCTGACAAGATTTTACTGATTCAACAGCAGCACTCAAAGTATTTGAAATCATGAATTAATTTGAAAAAAAAAGTTGAATAGGTATAACATCTGAGATAAGCTGTTGTTTTTAATGGAACTCTTATTTTGCTTCTAACTTGGTTTTTGTTACCGTTTTTTATTACAAAATACATTTTACCCCATTAGATCTTTTTGAAATCCAACCAATGCATTTGGAGGAGACATTAATTTTTTTTTAAATTGCTAACATTCAACTGAAAATGGGCATTTTACTGCCTTCTTTATTATATCATTTCAACGGAAAAAAATATGGATGTTAGAAAAATAGCTTATTACATTTTTATTTGTAAGCAAATAAATATTACATTAAATATCTGAAGATGTCTTCTTTATTTCATACATATGTTTCATAGGATCATAGAATCTTAGGGTAATTCAGGTTAGAGATCCCTCAAGCCTAAACTCCTGCTTAGCAGAGACCGCACTAAGACTTGGTTTCTCATATGTCAGAGACTAGTCAGATCTCAAAAAAAATCCAAGCACAGAGAGTACCCAGTCACTTTGGGTAACCTGCTCCACTGCCTGACTGTCCTCCTTGGGAAAAGGTTTTCATTCAATAGTGTGTGCATGAGAGAAAGTGTGTGTGGGTTGTTGTTGCTGTTGTTTTTTATTTCTTGCTAAATGTTTAATGAACCACCTACCAGTGACTGCAGAATGAGTAATGCTAGTCCAGTGTGTAAGGGCAGGATTGCTCAAGATGCTCCCTTGGTCACTTTTTCACTTAACACCAAATTTGGATTTCTTTTAAAGTTTTCTAAAATATCCATAAGAAATGACCATTAATGCAGAGAAGTACCTTAGCCCAAATACTGATGTAGTTAGACAAGAAATAGTCAAATGTGAGCTTAGGTGGCTTTGTGGTTAAAATTTTTAGGTGGAGGCAGCATGTAAAAGCATGTTGTCCTAAAAGACAATCACTTTCAGAACTAGACTAATTATATCTCCAGCTAGTAACTGAAGGGTGTAGGGGAATACTTGACAAGTTATCTTGGTAAAGAATCTGAAGCATAAATACATGTTGATGTAATACCCACCTTTGAGTGATGTTGACCATGACTAGGTATTTAATGAATTGTTCTTCTGATATTTCCACAAAATATAAATTTGCGTGAGCATGACTGGTAAAAGTAAAACAGAGCAATGGACCAGACTCAACAACTGATGACTTGTGCTGTTTAATTGTGCCAGTAGCCTCCGAGCAAGAGGGAGCAAATTCTAAGACGTGGCTATGACTTGCTTTGACACTAGGCCTCAGACTTCTTTTATTTAGTGATAGAGACCAGGGATCTAGGGTCCCATGGGGCTACATGTGATTGCTGCTGGAGGGAAAACAGTCCAGCCTCTTTGTGCTTCTCTGCCAGAGAGTATGGAGGTATGAGTTCCTCACCCAAACACCTTGGACAGAATTATGCAAGTCAGGAGCAAGTCATCGCTCCAGGCCTCTTCCTCCAGGAAGAAGAAAGACACCTCTGAAAGGTGGTTCAGCATCTTGGGAAGTGTCTGGCCATCACTGTTGGCTATTGATAACATTTAGCTCATCTGCCTTCCTAATGTAACTACCTCGGACACCTTCAAAGTAACTCAGGGATAATTTGGGCTATAATTATTCAAAGAATGTAGTGAAGGAAATTTCATCATAGCTTTAGCAAAGATTAAGCAGGAGTATTTGAAGATTCCTGGACCCCTGAGCACTAAATATGCCTGTACCATGGTACATATAAACTAGAAGTACAATCTGTCAGGGTTAGTGAGCATAATGTGCATGGTGTATGTGCAGAATTACTGTGTGGTACAGAGTCAACTATTTCTTTGATTTTCTCTTCACATTGGATGTGAAGTCTATTTCAGACCAGAGATCAGTCTCATCCCCATCAGATGATGGGGATACTGTGTGATACTGGCACTGAAACTAAGGCAGAGGAATAAGAAACTGTCCTGAGTTACCATGCATAAACAGTGCATGACCTCCTTGTACATAGAGCTGTATGAGACATTCATTGACTTCTCCTGCTACTGGATTCAATAGAACAGCTAACTATGTGGTGTTCATCTCTGCAGCTATTACTATCCCCCTGTGACTGAGCTATCAAGTCGGGTTTTAAGCTTTGAAATTTTAATCTAAAAATATCTTTTATCCTACTCATGTTTGTAGAGAAAGTCCATCCTTTCCAAACTGATGATTACAAGTGTATTTCACGTAATTTATTTGTCTACTTTTTTATTGTGCTCATACCATAGTTTGCACATATTGCAGAATTTACGAACTGAAATCTGGAATTGAAGTTGACTGAATTAGTCCATACGTTATTCTTTCTCCGTGATATCTATTAAACAATCCAGGTGTATTGTTCTCCATGATATCTATTAAGGTATATTGTATGGCCTCCACCAGAGAAAGTTTTACCATCTACTTACCAGTCTCTATAAAACCCATTATTCATTCAGCCCATCCACGCCTTCCCTGGTCAATCTGGGAAAGTAGGTGTATCTTCCAGTTAAGCCCAAAAGTCATACATCTTAGTTGTAAAAATTGAGTTACATACAAGTGGTTTCTGATGCTGGAGACGATAGTCCCTTCATCTTTCAAACTGCCAGGGATCCCACTGTCATAAATAAGGATAACAATTAGTATCCATTGTCTTGCATAAGGAGCCATAAACTGAAGTAGAAAAATAAAGGACTGTTATGCATGTTGTAAAAATGGGTGTGATGAAGGAAACCTGCCATGGCCACTTGAACCCTTAGGCCTAATGTGCCTGGAAATTGCAGATACTTTGTCATGGGTTTCACATTTCTCAGGGAGGTAGATGCACAGAGGAATTCCCATTGCCTGTGGCTATTCTCTGTCCTCAGGTTCGAGCCAATAAAGAAACTCTGTTCCTTGGGAGCTATCTTTCTGGTTTTCCTCATGTATCCACCAAAGTACTTTACAGTGTTTTTGCCGCTATTGCTCAAGGTTTGCTGCAGGTAAGGAAGAAAGTGTTCCCTCTTCAGGGAATTCCCTTAGATAATCTCTTACAGGGTGTGTCCATACAGTCTTCTGCAAATAGGCACCGAGTGAGCTCTGCCCGGTTTCTGAGCCTGCCAAAAGCCATGTGCATCCCATTAGGACGATGCAAAGCCCAGGCTAACTGGCTTACTGGAACTCGCAAACACAGTAACGGCCTTCAGATGGCTTCCAGATGTCTGAAAACTGGAAATCTAAGTGTAAGCTAGTCAACCAAGGCTGCTTTCATAGCCAGTGTAGAAGAAAATAAACACCACCAGAGGCAATTTGTCTAACCTATCTCAGATGGTTATCTTAGGATGAGATGAATCACCTTCTGGAGGTACCTAATTCTCTATATATACTGTAGAGAGAACCCAAGGTGTCTCACTCAGACTGAAATTCATTAAAAAGTAAAAAAAGATGAGACTGTTAGATAAGCATTTGTCTACAGTAACTTGGACTTCAATTTAACATCAAATATTGTGGGACTTGTCTTGTCAGCACAGATGGCAACACTATGATACTAACATTAGATCTCCCGAATTTAGTTTCAAAAGCAACAGCTCTTCCAAGAAACCTCTCTGTGTTTAAAATAAGGTGTCTATCTTCATGCAGCCATTCTGAAAATGAGACTCATCTTCTGTCCATTTTGCAGGCATGCAGTAGTAGCCTCAGGCTTGGACAAACTGTGACCTCCCAGATCTGCCAGGGCAGGCATGCCTCCCCATGCCTGGCATTTGACTTCCCTCTCCTCTCACTCTGGTTCCCTTCCATCAGGAATTCAGGCTGGGCCAGTTCAGTCAGTCCTTGAGGGAATAATACAAATGGAAGGATCTCAGATCCCAGCTTTACAAGACTGCTCTTAATTACTATGTAGATGTACTCGTGGTGTCCTCCCTGAGCTTGTGCTGTTAGAAGTTTTGACCTCATCATTAAAGGTTTAATTCCATATTCTTTTACAGCGTCAAAGAATTTAGACAGTTTCTGTTTCTCTGATGCCTACATAAAATACTTGAATTTACTTGGTGACCAAAGAGCTTGGGCTAAATGGGATATAAATTTTGTTCTGGAAGTCTGGATAATGGTGCAACTGGAAATAAAACAGATGTTAAAGTAGACATCTATTAATATAACACCTACCTGAGAATCAGGTCTCTTTCATAATTACCAGTGAAACTTTAAGAATTTATTGTAAGAACTGTCTAGTTAGTCCCTGTTTATTAATTTTAATGCCTGTGTAATTCAAATAATGAATTTCATGTTTCTTGCCTATTATATTTTCTGAATCCAGTTAAATTCACTAACAGAACAGTTTTGTTTTATACCTGTATACACAGGTGTACCTATCATGCACACGTTGCAACACAGAAACATAAACATGAATCACTTCAGCCAAAGGTAACCATTAAGAAGAGCTTGTAAAAACCAGGCAACGACACAGTAGTTTCAGACTGGAAAGGCTGGTTCCATGCTATTTAATTTAGGTACCTAGTCACTGTCAACTCCATCCTTGTCAAAGGGTTCAGATTATCCAGAGGGCGGTTCAGCTCACTTCAAATTTGAACTGTCATCTGATGGTGTCTGTCTCTTTTCAGCAAATGAAGGCCCAGGTTTTTAGTCTCACATGCTTACAAGTACAGTGGATTGCCAAATGCAGTGCAACTCTGTGTTTATTTAAGATCTAGATCTTTCCTTGGCTATTCCACCTGGTGGCTTCTGTGCACTAGGCCTTTTTAGAAAATCAAGGCCTGTACATAAGCAAAAAAGAAGAAATCTGAGAAATCTGAGTTAATAACACAGCAGTTAACTTGATTACTTACAAGGAATTACATTCAATTCCCACCACTAGCACTTTGATCACTCAGAAGAGTACTAAAGCCAAAAGCTAAAAGCCAGGTAAACTAACAGCTATTCTGACAGAGTAGCTCTCTCATTATGTCCTGCTAGGGCTGTTTCAGTTTCTCTGGAATAATTAAGAAGTGGGATATAGGAAAACAACAAACCGCTAGGAATGAGGATTGTACCTTCAAATGCTAGGGCATAAGTCAATGGAGGTGGTGATTGTATTGTGGTGAGTGTAGAACATGGACAAATATAGAACTCCATGAACTTAGACACTCTGGCTCTGGCTGACTGCTAAACAATGCCTTCTTCCCAGAACAAACTCCTATTGGTTTCAATTAGAATTATATTTTACTGACTGCTATTTATTTATTTATAAGTGCCCTGATGACCCTGTCTATATCCTTAACTGTCCAGCTTACTTTAAAAATCTGTCACTTTGGAATACAGGATTTGAGTTTGTAAGTCACTTAAGAATTTTTTATATTCCTTTTTCAAAAAAAAAAATTCTTTTTGGAAAAACAAAAATTGGAATGCTACAAGATCAAATACAAATTTTTGATTTTTCTTCCTTGTTGTCTTCAATTTGACCCTTTCCTGCTATAATCGAGAATGTTCTTACAGTGAGAAAATCAAATAATTTTATGTTCAGCACAGATACTACAGATGGAGAAACTGTTTGTCAAGGTCTCTTTTCCAATTAATACTTTAATGCTAACTCAAGTTTCATCAAGAGTGATAGAGAAGGTTCTATTAGGTTATTTAGGTTCTCTAGGTTATTTCTTTCCACAAAGAAAGATGCATTACTAAGTCAAGTAACCAAGTCTTAGTATTGATGGCCCTCTGGTGTAGTTTCACAAACTTCAAGCTTCTTTTAACTAATTTATTCATTTTTAAGCTTCTCACTTCCATTTATGAGCATGTGTGGAAGCACGTACACATGATCCCATTCCTTTCATCCCTAAAACACATAAGGCAAGTGCTCCTGTAAAATGACATACTATCTATATTTAAAACATTTTTTGCTTCTTTGCAGTATATCTGCCACATGAAGCCTTCAACCTCTGGGCAAGATTCCAGTCTTCACAACACATTTTTTTTCCCCTTCATATCTTAATGGCAGCCTTGAGTTTCATTTGCACTTCCTCAGATCCAGGATATTTTTCTGTATTTTTACATGTCAGGGTTGTTCTACTATACTTTAAAGTTAGTTTTAGAATGGTAATTATGGATCAAGAGTTCACATAGTGCTGTACTTGATGTTAATAAACAGATAAATGTATAATCGCTTAGTATTATGAAAAGTTCCAACTAAAGGACCAAAAGACTTTGTCATTTTACTCCACCCTTCATGAGTCAGTAAAATGGATTGAATTATATAGCAGAACCAGCATTGTCTGTGATGAAACTCATTAAAAAAAAAGGGAAAAAAAAGAAATGTCACTACATGTTAGCAGTTTATAAAAGGAGATTAACTAGTTTATCCATTTAACCTGTCTTTAATAATGGAAACATTCTTTGTAAATTAAATACCTATTAATTAAAAAGCCTGTCCAGATATGCTTATATGCCCATGCGAATGTAGGTATCTACCCGCCTTACTGAATATATCTCTATTGAGAGAACTAAGGCCATTTCTATGTTTTCAACAGATGATAAATATAATTTATGACCAGTGAACTCTCACTGAATCCAAAGGACAACATTTTAGAGTCCTAAAATTCCTTTTGACTTATCCATCAAAGCAGTACAAAACTGCTTTATAGTGCCTTGAATCAATGGTTCTTGCAGTCCAACCTGTAATAGCCTCCTAATCCAAAATACTCCATCTGCTAAGAGAAGTGCAGATGACACACGCTGGTCCTGGAGTTTTGTGGTTGAGGGGCTCCTGTTACTACAGTAGGAAGCTATTATACCAGAAGTTGAGATGGCGAAGAAGGATATTACTCTTGCTTGTCCACAACTGTAGTTGAGAGGCACTGGAGAACATGATGCAAGCAAGAGGATTTGACAGGAAATTTACCTCTGTTTTTGTAAACACAAATGTTACGTTTCTATAAAAATGGGGAGAGAGAGAACCTTTGAAAGTCTTATATTGGTCTAAAAATCTTGTTTGCAGTAATTAGTATCCATTTCTCCCTAGATTTTACTTCTTCAGGAAGAATACAATTTTCAGGATCAGCTAACCTAATGCTTGTGCAATATCTTGAATGGTGGTTATTTATTTATTTATTTTGCAGAGAAATATTCTGTACATTTTAAAATACCCACAGTTTTGTCATGAAGACAGACACTGTCTTTCTTTTGTTTCATTGTCTGAGTAGGTGCTACTTCCCATATTGCATGGATATAAATTAATAGATACATCCAAATAATTTGCATCTACTAGTTTTCAAAGTGTTTTAGGAGGTAGACTAAACTACGATTGTTCCAGTACAAGGATATTAGAGAGCTTTTAGATCTACTAAATAATATTCTTAGGTGTGAAGGAAGAATACTACATCAGAAAGTTGGAGGCATGGCTCACTGTGGTTGCAAAAACAAACTGGAATACAAAATATTCACTAAATCTCCAAATGGCAAAGACATAATGCACACGTAGGTGGGTATATGAACAGGTAATAACTCCCACTGCTAAAATAACAGTGACAATCCTTACAGGTCAAATGTACAGGTCAATCCGTACAGGTCAAACGGATGAAGATTGAATAAATGACTGTTCAGTGCTAATCCAAGGCACAGTGAAGTCAAGGGAAATCTTTGACTAAGTCCACTTTCAATTTCAGATGAGATTAAAGGGAAGGTATTTAGATCTGTAGGAAGAAGCAAGATATTAGGATAACTTAATGAAACTGTGTTCTATGGGAGTCAAAGGGTCCAGACCTGTGAATTCTCAATACTCATTAATTCTCCACCATCTCGAAAATCCAAAATGACAGTTGACGTCCAGCAGAACACTTGCATATTATCATACTTGCTCTATTTTTGATAAAGTAAAGATAAAAACTTCTTTAGATTGTACCATATTGTTAACCTTAGATTGATTCTGACAGGACTAAAGATAATAGCTTAAGAAGGTCTAATCTTTTTAAGAGATGCAGACCAAAGGCCATGTAACTATCATCTTAAATCAAGGCTTTGTTTCTGCATCTCCTTGTACTTTGGATGGTGACATATTACCACACTATAAACTGGTAGATCTGGTAATAGGCAAGTAGAGAAGTATTTTCCTTGCTTTGTTGAAGCTCTTGAAAGACTGAATTTAAGCTGCCAGACGTTAAACTCTGAGCTAAAGAACAGCTGCTCCATACTTATTCAGATTGTGCTTTAAATGACAGTCCCACACAATAATGAAAGGAAACTATCTGCTTTGTATTGTTCAGCCCACACAGGGGGAAGCTCTCAAAACAGTCTTTTTCTTTGCAAAATATATACCAAGAGACAGTTTCACACTAGGATTATGGATTCCTTTGTAATTGTGTCTTATTCATTCACTGCCCAGCTGAACACAAGAGAAATAAAATATCTTACAAAAACTTCAGCCGTATTTGAATTTGACACAGCCATCAGTTCAAATGTCAAGGCTATTCCCTTTAGGGTTACTTTGACCTTCCCTCCCAAAATATATATATTTTTTGTGATTCCATCTGAATCCTTGTCTTTAAACCATATTCACTTACCCCTAATGATGTTTTAATCTTTTTTTTCCCCAAATGTATTAAAGATGACTCTTTAATGGACAACTTCTGCTATCCACAGGCCTCCTAAAGTTCTTCCTTCAGCCTCACTTTTTTTCTTTACCATCTGCAATGACTATAACTTACATAAAATATGAATGATATTCAGTTATCTTTAAGGATGTTAAGGATTGTGCCCAAATGAGAGAAATAGGCACCCTCACTATCTCTGGTCTCAGGAAGGGGTGAATTTCTTACTGTAGCTGTGTTTTACTGTCTGTTAATTCTAGAGATTTACTAAACAATAAGACTAGATTGGGACACCAGTACAGATTAGGGGTGGACCTGCTGGAGAGCAGCCCCGCAGAGAGGGACCTGGGTGTCATGGTGCATGACAAGATGACCATGAGACAGCAGTGTGCCCTGGTGGCCAAGAAGGCCAACGGGATCCTGGGGTGCATTAAGAAGAGCGTCTCCAGCAGGTTGAGAGAGGTGATAGTCCCCCTCTACACAGTCCTGGAAAGGCCACATCTGGAGTACTGTGTCCAGTTCTGGGCTCCCTAGGACAAGAAGGATGTGGAGCTACTGGAGAGAGTCCAGCGCACGAGAGTCCAGGGCTACAAGGATGATGAGGGGCCTGGAACATCTGCGCTATGAGCAAAGGCTGAGGGAGCTGGGCCTGTTCAGCCTGGAGAAGAGAAGGCTGATCAGTGTCTATAAATACCTCAAAGGAGGAAGTTAGGAGGAGGGGGTGGCCTCTTTTCGGTGGTGGACAGCGATAGGACTAGAGGAAATGGCCACAAGCTGAGGCACCAAAAGTTCCACAGGAACTTAAGAAAACACTTACTGTCAGTAAGGGTGACAGAGGCCTGGAACAGGCTGCACAGAGACTCCTTCTTTGGAGATCTTTAAAACCCGTCTGGATGCAGCCCTGTGCCATGTGCTCCAGGTGACCCTGCGTGAACAGGGTGACTTAGGTGACCCTTAAGCATTCTATGATTCTATGATAATTGTCAGATGTCAATCCAGGTTGTAGACTTTTAATGTGTATACATCTGAGTGTCTACATGTGAGATAAATATCTAAGTTCCCATTCCAGTCAATGAAGGTTTAGGGCTTGATTCCTGTCCTCACAAGGGTGGCTAGGACACACTCTCGTCTCACTCTCCTCCTCACACTCTGAGGCATCTGTCCAGGTCTGACAGATAAGGCCTATCTCATAGGACACAAGCCTATGACAAAGGCAAACATTGGCAGCTTATACCCTAGAACAGCTTATATGGCATTATATTTCTGTGTTTAGACAGCTCAGTGGACTTCTTGTGCAGCTATTCAGCTTAAGCTATGGTAGACAGCTACATTTAGTCAGTTGACTATTTTCTGTATGCTGTTGGCTGTATTGACTAGGGCCCATATTACTATAACAGATGGTAGGACACTTTTCTCACCTGGTAGGACACTTTGCTCACATGTAGACAGCTATGTGCTGATACATAAGTCTCACCCGTACAGACAGTTTTGAACATCTGCTCAAGTCTCAGTTGCTTATATTCAGTTGCTCAAGTCAACCGACTCAAGTCAGTTGCTTAAATTTGGACATGCAACATCACTCATGATATTCTAGACTGCCTAAAACATCTCTGTAGCGATGACAGATATTAGACCAAGACCCAAAGATCTTCCACCCTTTCAGGCAGGCAGTGCAAGGCACAGGAAAATATTCTAGGGAATCTAAGATGTCTCTGTACTCATATCCTGAGCTGGGTCCCTGAAGACAGGTGAGGCGGGTCCTCCCTGAGTGCACAGGGACTTCAGCACTAAAAATAAAGACAACTTGACCACTTATAGAATGATGCATTCTATCTTCAATGCTTATGCATTTATTTTAACCCGGTTAAAAGCCAACACAATCCGCAGAGATCCATACTACTGTTACATGCATATTCTAAGAAACAAAATAGATATTTGTGAGGTAAAGAAATTATATTATTTTTAATTATACATTTTATGAGCATCCTGATAAAGAAATGATGTATTAATTTGCTGGTAATTCAATGATTATTGACAAATGACAATTTCATATTTATGTGTGCATGGATGTTTAGTTCATTTAGACAAAATTATTTCACCGGAACTCCCAGTTTTATTGCCACCATTACCTGTTGAATGATACAGTTTTGACAACTATAGAAATTTTGCCCATGGGGATATCTGAAAGGAATGTTGCTATGTAACAAGACTCCAAAAAGTGTCTTTAAATCAGTGATGAATGAATGAAGTGCACATTTTTTTTTCTGTCATAAATGTAATATTTACATAGGGCCATTTAATTGCATTAGCAGCTGAACAGACAACCAAATAAATCTAACAAAGAATGTGAAAAACTTGATATATCCTACACTGATGGGTGGAGAAAGTTTCAGGGAGGCTTTAAGTAGTTATTTTCTTAATAACAAGGTTATATTTGCTCTTACCATTATGATCTCATGGAGTTTTAAAATCTAGGTGACAGCAGCCTTCGCATTTTGTGCTACATATATTCTCTTAGTAGTCTGTAGAAATGTAACTGAAAAGGATGAAAGATTTAAGAGAAGATGGAAGATTTACTTTTGCAATGAAGAAATTTTTTGAGAATATATTTTCTTTATGAAATTAAACATTTCTAATAAAAGTGTGTTTACTAAATTTTTGCTACTTCTCATCTCTTTTTTTTTACACTCTTAATTCTGTCTGATGCTTTTGCAACATTAAATCTACACAGGTGATCATTTTGTTTACTTTTACTTTCTAAATAAACACATTGAAAATGTCTGTTCCTAACTAGCCATAATAATGTGATACTATTAAATTAAAAGAAATTCGTTGGTTGAAACTCACTCAAAGTTGATTTTTGCATATTTGGTTTTGTTTGTTTTACATTTGTAGATATTAGATTATGCCAGTATCTCATCAGATCCCACACATTCCCCAGGTATTGTGAACAGTTTCAGTGATAGTGCTATCATTGCATTGATACGTATTTGCTCTTTGGGAACTTCTGGCAAATTCATAAATGTTCATGGCTGCCTTCTGTATTAAACTAGGATCTCTGATCTCCAGAGACAACAGGTTAGCATGTTATTCTTAGGAAGAATCAGACAAGGTATTTTCAATAGCAAAAAAAAAAAAAAAAAAAAAAAAAAAAAAAAAAAAAAAAAAAAAAAAAAAAAAAAAAAAAAAAAAGAAGAAGAAGAAGGATCATGAATCATTCATATCATGAATAACAGGAAACATGAATATCATGGAAGAGACCGTGGTCAGGTTCTCCGACACATTCCCTCTCTGGCATTTCCTATTGGGTTAGTTCAGATGTCTGTATGTTGGCACTTATGAGTGAATTCCATTCATAAGCACTGGTCCGTACCAAATCCTTCAATGAACAAGTTAAATGTATTACCTGGATTCTTTAGTCTTAAGATCTTAAATTTCTGTGGCTAAGTTCCCTGGTGTAGGCCTGCTTTTCAGTTCTTCAGCGCAGCAAACTGAAGGCTCATAAGAGGACTGGTAACTCTTTAAATTCAAGGGATAAGAAAGTGAAAGAACTATTTTAATCTAAAATTAATTGCTGGAATAGGGCAGATAGTGAAGATTAACAGCCAATGATGCTCAGGATAGAAAATAAAAGAAAGATTTTAAGAACTACAACTGAGGGTTCTATGACAAGAGTAATATAAGCAAGAAATTATTCTTAAATTATCTCGATGAGTTTATGAAACAGATTCTCTAGTTGGATTGCTGGTGATAACAAGGAACTGCACATGCTGTTGAGATCTGCTTTTCACATGGTCTTCATATCCTAATAATAGAGAATTTGAAGTCACATGTAGTTGATACTCTTCTCTTATTTTAACGTATTTATGGACATTTATGATAAAAAGACAAAGTTTTTTCTTTCTTTGTACTTTACCTTATAAGATTCTGAATCCATTTAGAAGATCTTCTAGAGAAACTGAAGAAGTTGATTATAGTCAGCAAATCTTCCATACATTACAAAATTTGGTCCTTTCAGGTAACAACAAAATAAAGATGCAGTATTTAAGAAGAAATTCTAACAAAACAGCTGCAACAAGAAAGGATACAAATGCCAGTGAAAATCATGGTGAATCCTTTAGCAGTTTTGGACCGCTTGTTGGATTTGGCATATATACCTGAAATAGTTGAAATATTTCAGACACATGGAGCAGAAGAAGGTGCTCAGGAGTAGCCAGCATGGATTCACCAAGGGGAAATCCTGCTTGACTAACCTGATCACCTTCTACGAAGGAATATCTAGCTGGATAGATGAGGGCAGAGCGGTGGATGTGGTCTATCTGGATTTGAGCAAGGCTTTTGACACTGTCCCTCACACCATCCTCCTGGGCAAGCTCCAAAGGTGTGGGATAGATGTGTGGACGGGGAGGTGGATTAGGAATTGGCTCAATGGCAGGGTGCAGAGAGTGGTTGTCAATGGTGCGGAGTCCAGCTGGAGGCCTGTACTTAGTGATGTCCCCCAGGGGTCAGTTCTCGGTCCGGTCCTGTTCAACTTATTCATTAACGACCTGGATGAAGGGCTGGAGTGCTCCCTCAGCAAGTTTGCCAACGATACCAAACTGGGTGGAGTAGCTGATAGCCCTGAGGGCTGTGCTGCCATCCAGAGGGACCTGGACAGACTGGAGGACTGGGCGGCGAGAAACCTCATGAGGTTCAACAGGGGCAAGTGCAGGGTCCTGCACTTGGGGAGGAATAACCCTGGACACCAGTACAGATTAGGCGTGGACCTGCTGGAGAGCAGTCCCGCAGAGAGGGACCTGGGTGTCATGGTGGACGACAAGTTGACCATGAGGCAGCAGTGTGCCCTGGTGGCCAAGAAGGCCAACGGGATCCTGGGGTGCACTAAGAAAAGCGTCTCCAGCAGGTCGAGGGAAGTGATCATCCCCCTCTACTCAGCCCTGGTGAGGCCACATCTGGAGTACTGCGTCCAGTTCTGGGCTCCTCAGTACAAGGGTGATGTGGAGCTGCTGGAGAGAGTCCAGCACAGGGCTACCAGGATGATCAGAGGCCTGGAACATCTGCCCTATGAGCAAAGGCTGAGGGAGCTGGGTCTGTTCAGCCTGGAGAAGAGGAGGCTGAGGGGGGACCTGATCAGCGTGTATAAATACCTCAAGGGAGGCAGTGAGGAGGAGGGGGGCGGCCTCTTTTCAGTGGTGGGCAGTGATAGGACTAGAGGAAATGGCTTCAAACTGAAGCATCGGAAGTTCCACAGGAACTTAAGGAAGCATTTCTTCACTGTGAGGGTGACGAAGCACTGGAACAGGCTGCCCAGAGAGGTTGTGGAGTCTCCTTCTTTGGAGATCTTTAAAACCCGCTTGGATGCAGCCCTGTGCCACGTGCTCTAGGTGACCCTGCGTGAGCAGGGGGGTTGGACTCGATGACCTCTGAGGTCCCTTCCAACCTTCGGCATTCTATGATTCTATGATTCTATGATTTAGTTTAAGATGCATGTTTTTAACTGGGTTATATTCCTCGAAAGAAGTTTTGTTCAGACTAGCTGAGTAAAATTCGAAGTCTGAGACATTAACTCCACTCTTCATAACTGTTGTCTGTAAGGGAAAGACATCAAAAAGAGATGAGCTATCCCTCAAATTAGAGCTCAGCCTAATTTTATTCAGCCAGTCTGAACAAAACTTCTTTGGAGGGATATCTGTATGTCTGTACTCTGTTGGTAGCTGTATCCAAGATAGCTCCCTCTTGTGAATGAGGAGAATCAACGAAGAGAAATAGACACTCCTAGTATGCAATTTCTGATTTCTTAAGGTAAATTTCTGGAAAAAAAAATCAAATTAAAAATTGCATTTTGGAAGTTTCTATTTTGTTTAAAACTAACTATTCTAAGTACAGATATTTGCATTGTAAGTACTTAAGTAAGGTCACAGCAGTTCTGTTAAGAGAGGTGGTCTCTGTTTGGCTTAGGCATCTAATTTTGAGCCATCTAGAGAAGAGCTAAAAAAACTACCCAAGTTCTTTGTGTAATGAACACATTTAGATAGGTGCAAAGGATACTTAAAATCTAGTGGGCATCAATTCTCTTTGGACACCTTTGGGTACCTTTCTCCATTGATGTTAAAGCACTTTTACTTCTGTAAAGAAAAGAAAGAAGGTTTCACCAGAAACCTAAAATTAGAAGCAAGTTAGATATGTAAGATAGACAGACAGAATCATCTTTTATCTCATCAGCTCTTACTGATAATGACACAAGAAGACTGACTCAGCAGAAGAAAAGAATGACTAAAGAGAACCTACCGTGAACAAGATTAATCATGTATTAATTTCTGTGTGAATGTGTACATACTCCAGTGGCATCTGTCCTAGACTCACAGAGAGTGTCTAGAACATATTAATCAATCTGTGTCTAGATAGAAAGAAAGATGTGATACCAAGCCCAAGTAGTCAAAAAAAAAAAAAAAAAAAAAAAAAAGTGGTGAAAAGGTGAAAAGATGAAGAAAATCATTTATATCAAAATGTTTTTCATTGAGGAATTTTCCTTCAATGAAAATCTATCTTGCACTTGTCTGAGTGTATTCAACTAAAATACCTGCAATAGTTTTCTGTCTCCAAAAGGTAAATATTGCATTACACTTGGTTCTCTAGCAGAACGAGATGACAATTAAAAGCTGACTGATGCCTCATAACAGCGTGGATTCCAATGGGCCTGATCTTGGTAGCAGTCTGCAAAGTGATGCAGTTGGAGCTGGATATTAGACAGGAGAACTGGAGTTACAGCTCTGAGAATCTGCTCTTCGATTTCATGTTGCCAGTGTTTCCTCATCAACTTTCTGTTCCCACAGTTGCATATATTGTGGAAATTGTGCCTTACTACATGTCTGTTTAAAATGGTCTTTCTGCCTCGGCTGATCATTGCTATTAAACCAGTGATAAATAAGAATTACACATTTGGTCATTTCTCCCACAGGAAATTCAGTCCTTGTTGCAGCCTCCATTGTAGTGGTATCAAACAGTGCTGTAGTTGTTGAATGGAATCTTTATGCCAATAATATTTAATTCACAGAAAGCATAATGTAGAATGAAAATATAAAGCTTATATATAGAGAGAGACTTTAGATTCAACTTTCCTATTCCTAAGTAGTTTTATAAAAGGTGACTGAACAAGATACATCATGCATCTGAGATTTCAGTGTTGTTATCCATCCAATTACCTGACAATGTTGCAAGAAGTTGGTGGGAAATTTGTAAGGTGATACAGTGTTATCAAGATTTATCTAATCACCTGAGTGTTTTTTCTCTTTTGGGACAACTCGGAATTTTAAATGCAAAGAAGCTAAAAGATCTGCCTCCAAAATTAGTTAACTTATCTTTACTTAATCTCTAATGGAAGAAGATTCATGCTCATTAAAAAAAACCCAAAAACATAGACATGCCAGACTTAAAAGCATTTAGTTAAGGAACAAAAGGAATATTTTTTATGTATTCAAATTTCACTATCAGACATTTTCAATATGATTACTGCATTAAAGTGCCTCACGTATGCCATTTAAAAGTGGCATTCATATGTAACTGTACTTATTTTTAGTATAAAATAGAACTGTAAAACTCCTCAGAGAAGATGATTTTCAAAAATAAAGCTTTTAATTCACATTCCAGACACGTCTGAATCTGCTCGAAACTCAGAAAGGTTTATGCATAGGAAGGATAGCACTTGCTATTGTACATAAGCTAATTTTATGTAACATGGCTTCTTCCAGTGTAATTAGAGCCTAATGGCCTTTAGAATGAAAATCCTAGCCTCCTGTATTTATTAATTATATCTCAAGGGGAACAGCTCCACTCTTCTCCATTTGTTTTTTTCTTCACACTCAGGGTTAGAAAGAGGGCAGATTTGACATCATTCAGTTATATTTTACTATTCATTATTATTTATTTATTTATCTATTTATTCTGCAGGGATGACCTCAGTGGATCCGCAGCAGATCCATTGAAAGCAGCAACTGGCTGCTCACATCTGCTCTCCCAGGGGTGTGACTTACCCAGGTGACCTGGGCTCATCTTGTCTCTCCTCGGAGGAGGCTGAGTGAGCAGGAGCATGGACAGGATAAACTCAAGGCAGTCTGTACCCTCCTGCGCAGACATGTTCTGTAAATTGTTAGCCACAAGCAGGGGATTATCACCCCTAACACTCTCCATGTACAAGCTAGATGCGTGAAGCACTTTGGATGCACAGGCTCTCTTTTCATTTAATAATAGGGGTGGTCAGCTCAACTGGCAATTGTTTGCATTGCAAGATAACAGTGACAGTTCTCCATTTGGAAATAACCATCCTTCTCATTCACCAAAAGGATCATAGTGATTTCATTAAACTTTTGCTTAACTTCAAGATGTAGGAGTTAGCTAACAAGAACCTCAGCCCTATGGGCTAGATGGCGAGCTCCTCATGTGGGGCAAGTACTAGGCTACTAGCCACGGACATGAAGAGTCCCTTGGTCTGGCATGGCATAAAATGATTAACCAAAGGGTTAATACCTTTGTCTGTAGAATTTTGTGACACAGCGTACACACAAATTGAAGCTTGGAAATTGTGATCTGCTCTACAGTTTTAAATTGCTAGCGGGTCTAAACAGACTTAGGTAGCAGTCACGGGCACTTACAATTAGAAATCACAGTCTGTTTAAATCCTAATAAATATCTTTTGCTGAACTATGTCAAAACTAAGTGCACGATACCTTCAGTGGATTCCTTAAACAAATAATATTAAACTTACTTTAATAATGCCCCCCAGGCATTATACTGAAACACCTGTTTTCTTGAGCAACACCTAGTCCCATGGGAAATAAGTTCAAAGCCAATGTAGTAGCACACAAAATGTTTTTGCCAGATACAAATACTGCCTACATTCAGTATTACAAATGAATTTATTTTTTCCATTTGCCGTCATCTTTCCCTAATAAAACAAGATCATTTATACAACATGACTATTTTCATTTCTATTAAAGAGATTATCATTGGAAATATTAAACTGCAGCTCTATTTTTAAAGGACTTTGTGTTTAAAGAAAAGAAAAAGTAAGTAAATGTATCTTCATCCAGATACATTTTTAATATTAATTCAGAAAGGGGGAAAAGGATTTTGTACTTCAGCAAGTTTGCTTTCGGTCTGCAACAAGAATCTGAACTGAAACCTGTCCAAATGAACAAAAAGATTCCAGTTTCCTTGAATAGGCTTTGGATTATGGCCGACTCCCATTCCCACTAATTTTAGCAGGACAAAATGTAACTGTGTAGAAATTATCCCTTTCTTATTTCTCTGTATATCAATAAATTGACAAAAATCAATAGTAAATATGACCTGAGATTATAGTTAGGCCTTGCAAATGCTGAGTTATTATTCAAAGTTAAAATTTAATTTGCAATACACATTAATTTGGGGAAGGATGACAGAAATAGAGAATAAAGGGAAGGAAGTAAAAGCTACATTGCAGCTGTTATTTATGCTTTTAGGTGATAACCCAGTTTTATTGCAGTCAAAGGCAAAGCTATCATTGATTTCAGATAGGACAGGATTCAATTTGTTGTACTTGTACATGCTGCATTTAAGAAGCATGGCAATTAAGTGCTCTGAGCAAGCATAGCATACATTCAGATGAGGATACGCTTGATTATATTTAGAGACTTTTCCACTGCTCTCATTTTTCCATTAATTTTAGTAGAAGTTTGATTGAGCCTTTTGCAAATACTAAAACCCACTGAGGGCTGGGTGTGATCATTTCCAGAATTAATATCAAATGACCATTTTCAAAACTAATGTTCTTGCTAAAACAATTTCCTAGTAAAGTATTCACAAGCAGCCATCTTCTTGCAGTTCTCAGCTATGCAAAACAACCTAATCATACCTTAAAGCCAACCAGAAAAAAAAAAATGTTGTCTAAGTTTCGGCCTCTGCTAAAAATACAGTCACTAACTTTCCAATGGTCTTTCCTAATTCTTCCTGGAAAGAGCTTTTATTCTGGTACCTGTCAGTTTAACTTACATCTCTCCGGAAATCATCTCCAATGAGATGATTACATCAGAGCAATTAAACAGAAATTTAGAGATAAATACAACCAAATAATCCAAAAGATGTGAAATCTTTCCTTAGTTGACTTTGCCAAAGTCAAATCAAATGAATTTTTTCATAAAAGGACTGACATCTTTCCAGTTAATTAGTAAGATTCTCATTTTAAACAGATCAGGGAAAAAAAGAAAAAAAGCTATCTTGGATTTAGTTTGACTCTCTGTACATGTCAGTTTGTGTCCTGAAATCATCTCCAGCTTTGAAAAACTAGCTGGAGCATTTGGGCTCTAGATACTTGCAAACCTAAACATGCAGTGTCTCATTTTTGCATTAGCTTCATTGCTTGGTGTTAAGTTTTTGGCCAGGGTTAGACAGAAAGGTACTGAAGCACTTGAATCAAGTGACAGCTGGAATCATAATAAATAAATAAAGAGCCTTAAGGGCACTTCAGAGATGTGATAGTCAGGGCCCATCTTCAGCTGTGCACTGGAGTGAGGCTGTGAGTGAGGCTCCACAGAGGAGCTCCTCTCGCCTTCTAACAGCAGGATGGAAAGTAAAGGCAAGACACGGGCATCTTATCCTATCCATTGGCATGGAGGGAGAAGCTGGGAGGTTGTAAAGACGTGATTTAGCTCCTTCCTGAGTCCCGAGGACATGCATGGGAAAGAAAAACATCACTTCTCAAGACACAAAGGTAACATGCTTCCTCCTGAAAAGGGAGAAATGAGAAAAGACTTGTGATTTTCAGGAGATGCAGCATTATTCCAGAATCTCCCGGTAGGATATCAGAACAAGCCACTTGATTCACAAAACAGCATAAATCTAACTACTAGAGTTATTTTTGAAAGGTAAAGCTGAGTCTCAGCTATGTTCTTACACGAGTTCATAGCGTATTATGATGAATATACTTTTCATGAGCCCAAGGAAAGGTTGAAAAGTTGATATCATCCAGATTCAAAGGAAAAGTGTTGGAAAAAGAGAATCTAATTGATAAAAAGGAGGGCCCAGCCAGCCCTACAGCAGTTTGACCTGAAGATAGCCCCTAGCAGCAGTTCCAGAGCCACCAGTGCAGCTGTCAGTGAAGTTTCCAATGGCCAGATGTTGTTACTGGAAAATACATTCCAGAGTTCATTTGAGCTACTTATAGTCCTGACCTTGTATGACCAAAGCAGCTGATTCTGTAGCTAAAAAAAAAGAAAAGGTATTGGAGACTAAGCTGAATGTAAAGCTTCAGCTATAAAATTATATGTTATTTTACTACCAAAAGTGCATTGACCTAACATAAGTCCACCTCTTTACTTTTTCACCATGACTATTTTTGAAATTATTTTTACTTGTTCTGTGTATCTCATGAGGTAAACTTATAATTCAAGCGAGGAGCAGAATTGGTATATTTTGCTTTCACCTAAACATTAGGCTAATTTGCAGTATAGGCCCTTTAATTTTTTTCTCTTACTGTAGATTTATTGTCCTTAGGGGAAACAATCTAATATCTTACTGGAAAAAAAAGTTTCTGTAGAAAAATGCACTCCTTTTCCGCAGAACAAGAAGGATTTTCAATGTCCTGGAATGTGCATTTTCTTTAGCCACCCACAGAACATGTGGCAAAATTAAATACATCTGACGTGCAGTACATCATGTCGTGTCTGTTGATGTGATCCAATGGAGTACTAAACATTACTCAATGCAAGACTTATAGAAATAAAAAGAAGATACTGATTGCTTAATATTTGTTTACAGTTAGCAAAACAGAGTGAATAATCACTTGATTTCAGGGGTGTTTTTGCTAAATCCTGTGTGAAAGGTAAAGTTCTATTATGAAGATGTAATTTTCCTAACTATAAGTAATGCTTGGTAGAATATCTGGTTGGGGGCTTAAAAATTATGATGAGTTGATAGGGAGATGTCCCTGTTCAGCAGTGAGACAGTAGAGGGAGTGGAGGACTGGTTATTCAGAACCAGACCCTATGAACAGAGACTTACTTACACTCTTTCACATGGCTCTGAATGAGCCCCTGATATAGAATTAAAGGTACTGTGCTGGCATCTTCTGTCAGAGCCATAGGTGTGAGCAATCATTATGAATCTCTAGCAAATTTAGCAACTTGCAGTATTAATATCAATTTAATTTTCAACACTATACGATACCTAGAAAAAAAATTCTGCTCAGGTTTGATTGAAGGAGAAAAAGCACTTATCATCCCCAGGTTTCAGCTACTAGCTAGATGTTCTGTTATACTAAACTTCTGTAATACTCCATATTAGGATATAATTTGGAGAAAAGCAGATGTTAGGCTTTAACCTTCTCTTTCCTCTCTCACTGTATCCATGGAGCAGTAAGCAGATGACAAGAGTCATTCCCAACACAGCCTTGCTTTCCAGGAATCATTTTCTGTGACAACAGTGCCACTTCAGCTGTTTCTTTTTAGCACAACATGTACTTTCGGCTGGTTCCACCTCTTGCCATTGCAAAAACTAACGAACCTCTTCTTTAGATAGTACTTAATTCTTCTTATGGATCTATGAAAGGTGATCAGATCTTCATCAGCACTATTTCTTTGTATTACTGCTGGTGCTCTTGTGTATGCCATAGTTTCTCCATTGCTTCTTCCTTCCTTCCTTTTTGTACTCTAAATATTCCAGTATTTCTGGCACATGCTTTGTAAGTTCTGTTGTTCGTTCACTCTAGTGTTTGCAAATTTTTTTTTTCTGTACTCCGTGCTGTTGGCCAGGATGTTTCAAAAATTGTGCATAAGGACTTAATTTTTGTGATCTTCCTAAATGTATGAGGCATCTGTATTTGTGTATTGCTTCTGTAATACATGCAGATTCTTGAGTATAGTCTTTACATTTCTTATTTCTAGATCTCTTATCAATGAATTGTGCAATTACTATAAAATTAAAATTAGTTTAATAGTTGTATGCTTCATAGACATCAGCAGCATTTTACATTAAAATGCATGTTAAGAAGAAATAAAATAGAAAATAAAACAAGCTTTAAATAAGAAAAATGGTAAGTAAGATAGAGAATTGCTTTACATAATGGAAATTTCCTTTCTTTCATTGCATAAGGACTTTCTGTCCAAGAAATATCTTTTTTTCTTGATGATGACTGTACCTAGTTATTATTAGCAGTAAACTTTGAACCAATTCTGCAGTTAATTCCAAGAATATATTCTCTTTGAATATCTCTGATTTTTTTTTCTCTGTTAAATGTACTAATGATAAAGCATTTTCTTTCTTTGTCTAACAGAAATGCATCAAGATCTATCTAAAACTTATGGGAAAGGAGAATTTTGTGCTGGCAGGATCCAAACACTATCAAAATTGTAAAGATACAAAATTATTTTTAAAGGAACAGTACAGAGCCTTGCATTTTTCCCTTTTTTATGGACCATGCTTACCACATAGATTCCTGTGTGAAAATTAGAGACTAAGTTTATAAATTTACCTGCCCTACCCATGTCAGACCTTCTGCACATATTTCAGCTGATAAATTAGAGAGGGGATATTAAGCATTATAGAAACCCACAATTATGATGGAAGAAATATGTGAAGAACCATTTGAGGTGCATTTGAAAAAAATGAAAAAAAACTTGCTGACTACCAAACTGAGAAAAAAAAATAGTTTCACAATTGTGAAATTGTAAAGCAGTGAATGATTTGATTCTGTGAAGTCCCACTCATAGGGAAGAATATTTTGTGAATGTGATATATTGGTTGTCTAGACTCAATGTCTGTTACATAAATGAGTGAACAAGACCGACTGAGTTTTTATGGTATGACTATACGGATACAAAACAAGGAGACGTGGGTCTGAGCTCCAGCCTTGATCTCCTAATGATTCAGCCCTTAACTTATTCCTCCTACATTATTCCTTGACTTTGGGCTGGACCACCCCAACCAACAAGGTCTTTGCCCTTGCAAGCACTAACCAGGCTGCAGAAAAGCCAGCAGTGACACAGTTTTAGAGCCAGAATTTTGTCTGGAGCCTTGTCATATTTAGTAGCATGGACACAAACCCACAAATGTTCCTATTTCATATTCCTGAGACTTGCTAAACCTCAGTTCCAGCAATACCAAAGGAACTCAGTAGTGAGGAACACCACTTTGCAGACTTACCTTCCCATTGGTTAATGGCAGCATATATAGTAAAAGTACTGTGGATATAAATGCCATAACTGCTTTTAACCAAAAAATTTATACATGCTCATTTCTAGAAATCAGATTTATTCTCATGTCAACTCTTTCTGGTCAGATTTTTGTACAAACATTTTGCAGGATGGACTGCTAGATCTGAATACCCTTCACTGTTTGAGATGGGAATTTATGGACAGTACTCTGACTACAATCCTTTGCAACTTCTTTTTTCTTTAAGGAGCCAAGTAAAATCTTTGGACACTCACCTCTTCTGAGGGTGCTTTCTGAAAAACAAAATGAAGAGAAAGTTCATCCCTTTCAAGTTAACAAGAGATAGTCAACCTCTACCTTTTCTCTCCTCCTTTGGTATAAAGGGAAGGGAAAATCAGTAGAGGATAGAGAAGATCAGTTTGAAACTGTAGCTCACATGCTATGGCATTTCTCCCTGATATGGTGGGGGGGAGTGGGAAGTGATGAAGGTAGAAAAAACAAAATCAGTAGATGACAAGACAGTAGATGAAGGATTGGTTTTATTTGGACATTTGGGAAGTTCTTCCTTGCTTCGTTGTCCCTCCTGACCTCTCTATCTTTGACCAAAGCAGAAGGGCATCTAGTGGGAGAAGATTATGTTAGATCCTACATTTTTGTTCCTATCACAGAGTATCTCCTCTTTCAGAGAATACTAGGCAACATGAACATCACGCTGAATTCTTGAAAAAGAGAAGGAAAGCAATCATCTTAGTAGGAAAAGTATGGGTTCTGGAGATCAAGGTGGTGAGATTGGGGTTTATTAAGTAAAACACCATCTGCTAGTCTCATCTTGGCTTTCTCTCAACTTCATAACTGAATGTTTGCATCCCTCCAGCATATTTTCATTTCTTTGTGTTTAATCAAATATTAAAATATATAGGGAAATAGTTAAGACCCCTGGGAAGAACAAGTTCTTAGTGTGGTCTGGAAGAACTTCCAAAAGTGAAAAGAAATTTCCTTCCTTTTCTCTCACAAAGCACGATAACTTAATTTGTTTGTCTTTTCCTTTTGATATATGATTATAACAGCTCTTGAAATCTTATTTATTTTAAGAATTATGGTATTTTTTTCTTAAAGTTCCTTTGAAAAGAGAAGCTATTGCTTCATTTTTTTTTCCCATTATCATCTATTTACCTATCATACAGAAATACTTCAGAGAGTTTCATCTGTATTATGACATCAATTTCTCTCTGACCTTACAAGTGCACGAAGCTTGGTTTTCGAAATGATACAACAAACAAAATCTTTCAATATGAGTAAAACTCATATCCACTGGGAGGTCAATCTTAAAATATGTGCAGGATTTAGATGTTATGTCAATGATCCATCAGGTTTCTGTAAGGAGATGAAATGAGAAATTCATTTTGACTATCAAGAGACATAAAAAGCAAATTCTTTGTTTAAATGTTCGAAGACATAAGGATTTTGTTTGTTTTTCAGGTTGCTAAAGTTGCTATCATAGAAGACTTTTGTGTTAAAAGCACTTCCTAAAAATCAAGATCCTTTAAAATTGTATCTAAAAGAGTGCTCAAAGACTGAGGAAAGCATGTCACACTTGACATACTTTTCTGAGGTAACACTCTATTTAGCATCCTGAAGCATGTCATCAGCTCCAGCTGAATATCTGCACCACTTTTTTTCTCAAGACAGCTTGTGCAATGTGACAGATAAGTCAAAAAATGCAAAGATATTTACATATGTATTTAGTACACACAGAACAAACCCCAGGGCATGTACCAGTTGAATTTAGGAGCACAGGTTTTCTAGTTGAAACATTTTCCCTGTATCAAACATCACTTTCAGAATCATTATTCAGGTTTCCAGCTAGACACCAGAGAACCCCTTCTTGGCCTGGGGATGTGGGAATGAGACAGAAGCCAAATGAAAGACTCTCTGTGCCCTTTATTTTGGAGGGGGATAGAAATTCCCTAAATGTGTATCAAACACACCACTGTTCAAAGCCTTATCTAAGCTAAGACCCTATGGCTAGTACCTTTTTGCTGTAGCTATATTCTTTGTAGAATAGTGAGTTCTCAGGAGTTCATCAAGCAAGAAAGACTCTGTTAAGAGCTCACAGTACTTACCTGGGCTGTAGGCATTCTGGCTTGAAGCCTCTTCTCTGCTTGGCGTGAACCAGGAGGGAGTTTACAACCCAACTCCCTCCTAAAATACCTTCACTCAGGCTGTGGGCTTATTCTGCTGGTTTTGCTTATTGTTTGCTTCCTCCCACAGAGAAGAAAACACTAAAGTTCTCGTTTTTGTTCTTTACCAGAATGAAACCACAAAACGTCAAACCTCTGTGATGTGCGGGCATCATCTTCTGGCCACTGTTCAGGTGCAAGGCTGCCCTTGGCATTTGGCTTGTTCTTCACAATGTATCCCTTGTTTTGCTATAACACCATCTTCTCCTCTTTCAGTTTACTACAACTTACACTCCCTCTAAACTGTGCCTTCCTGGCAAGATGTCTAAAGAATGAATAAGCTGGAGAAAAAGAAATCACAGTGTTCAGGGTTCAGTGTTCTTCATTCGTATTTCTGATTTGATCCTTATTTGATATAGGAATTTCCGTCTCTTTCTTTTTTAAACCACATTTATGATTTTTTATAAGTGTTTTTTTTTTCAGAAACAAAGAGAATGACAGCAAAAGTATGACATTTAAATTGTAAAATAGGCGTATTGTAGGTACAACTGTACTGGGAAAGAAGAAAATAAGTCAGAATAATTGAGAGGCAGTGGTGAAAGGTCTATATAAAAAAATTGGGAAAAACAAATATTTGTCATAATGAAGAGACATGTTGATTTTTAAAAGATCCCAGATGGAGTAATTTCTCCATAATCTAAGAAGGGAATCTAAACAATTTAGAAATCACTGGAACTCCTTAAGAAGGTCTTGTGAGGTTTTCGTAATTCATTGTATCTTATTTGTGACAGTGAGAAAGAAATTCATAACAATACAATACTCCAGTGCTACTGCTTTTATTAAGCAATTCCAATGACGGCTGAAAGCCATGTGGAAGAAGAGAAACCTTTTCTGCACTTCAGAAACTGGCAGAATTCAGCTTGTTTATCCTAGATTTTCTTAACTAGACAGCCCCTAGATCTTTTGCTAAGTCTTTAATGCTTTGTTATGAAAGGCGCCTATCAGCTGAAAAACTCCAGGCCTATTGCTCCCTGTGCTGCAACCAGCATCTGCCACCAGTTGGATCCAGTATTTACCATCAAAATTCACTTGACTTCCAACAGAATCTTTCCCTCACCGTTTTATTGTGCCACTTTAAGCTGCTTCTGCCACACATGCTAAAAGATATTTCTTATTTCGTGCTTGTATTTGTTAAGTGCCTACATAGTTTTCAGAAACTCCCATGTCTAGTAAAGATATAGTGTGGCCCCACACTTGAGGTGAGGCACAAAGAAACTCAGGTCTATATCTGAGTGTGGGAGCAGGCAGGGACTGTAACTACGTGCTATGACTCTGGTCTCTGGCTCCTCATCAGCCTTGCAGGGGTCACACACTGTTCTGTGGGACCATCTCTGTGATGGGCAATGGTGTCCCCGCTGAGGGCACTGGCCCTCCATGGGACCCTCCATGCCGTGAGGAGCTGCCTCATCAGGAGTTTGCACTCGGGCTCCTGAGATGCTCCTTGTCAGGAGAGCCCTCCTGCAGGTGCAGAGCAGGAGAGCACAGGGGACCTCAATCTTCAGCAGGCTTCTCCAGGGGACATGTCAATGAAGCAAGATGATTAGGCCATAATATCCAACCCCTAGAAAGTCTACAGCTCTACAGACCAAACAGGAAGCCTTTAGGGACCAAATTCAGGATGCAGAAAAAAAGATTTTGTGAAATCTTTTCATGCCCTTCCAAGCATGTCCAGGGCCAGATGCGGATTAGCTGGAGGTTACAGTCTGGGACCTCCATTCTAAGCATTGCTTGTGCTCTATTCCACTTTCTCTGAATAAAATCTCAATGCCAGGTCTCAGGTATAAACAGCCATGGATAATTATGTTTTTATTTTATGTTCATTTATTTGAAATGTGTCAAAAGACAGCTTAGAAGTGTATATATCCACTCATTTTGGAAGAAAAAATCCTTGTTGCTCTAAAAGAGCTCTGGAGTAGCCACACATAGTAACTCTAGTAGAGCAGAACCATTTGCCGAAACCTGAGGCACAATGATAAGCTGTTCAGATCACTTGTAGTACTGCAACCCAGCTCCACATGACAACACACAGGCTGTCATGCCTGTTTAATCTCTGATGGCAAAGGGGAGCTGCTGCTTCACCTTTCTCAGGCTGGAAAAGCACCTCTCACCTTTCTCCTCTCTCCCTCTGAGTACTCTGTGTACTCTTGAAAAAATGATGAGCAACCTTGTGCACTGAAAATTCCTGCATAATGCTGAAATGCTAAACAAGAGAACTTCTTTTTTTCCTCAGCAAATATAAACACATTCCACTTGAAGGTACAGTTATAAAATAGCAAAGATATGATTAAAGAATTCCGTGTGGATTCATTATGAGCTTTCATTTCTGGTAAACTAATAACACTTTCCAGCTCATTTAAGAAAAATAATCTCCCAACATTACACAGGAAGAAAAAATTATTACTCTTTGGGTCTCTGATAGGATATTAGCAGAAAGGCAAAATACTATCTATGCCAGATATACAAGCCAATATCGCAAAAAAGCTCATAAACTACATCAAGTCCAGGCAAAAACATAACAAGCAAAAAGCAGAAAATCACTTGAACTATAGCAAACTGATGGCAGACCCATAAATACAACTACTGTGCTCCCAGCCAAAGCAAAAGCCTCAGAAACACATTTTCAGAGATATACAATTAAGACTGAAAAAAAGAGAGAGAAAATTAACAATAAGCCCAAAAGCTTTTTACAGAACTCTAATGAAAAAGAAAAAGAACACAAGGTACAATAATAATCCAGATGAGGTAATAATATACCCAGAAAGAGCTGAGAAGAAGCAAAGTGGACCAAAGTTATTCCTAGTTCAACTCAGTAGCTATTTTAAAAAGTACAAAACAAAAAAATATACAGAATGTGTGTGTGTATATATATATACCTCTATATTATATATATGTTTAATAAATCTTCAAGAGCATTGCCAAGATTCCTTGTACTGTTATTTCTGTGCATATAAATGTTCTTCTACAAATGCATATGAATGGCCACTTGATACAGGACACTAAGTACAGCAAATGAGTATTGTTTCCATTCATGGCATTTGGCTTACTCTAATATTGGGCTTCAGAAAGTCGTGTTATGAGAAAGAATTTGTTCTCCTGAAGATTTTCCGTAACTACTTAGAGAAGGGAAACAATACCAGTCATACTGCACGAACATTACATGGATATTTCCATTTCAAGCTCTGTATATGCAGGTTTTATGTATTGGCAGCCCAATACATAAGCTAGTTTTGTACCTTTTTACACTTCTTAGAAATCTTAAAAAGAATAATAAAAAGAAAAGACATCAAGCGTTTCAAGTGCATACATCTAAAACTTCTAGGACACATTTTACAAGAGTCCAGTGAGTTGAGTTTGAAATACATCTGTTTTTCTTTTCTTTTTTTTTTCTTTTTTTTGAGATCAGATTTTAAATCTCACTTAGATCATAAGTTTTTGCCATGAACAAGGCTTATGGCATAGCTCTGTGCCTTGAAAGGAGAATACTATGCTTTAAAGATAAGAAAATCAAAATGTGGAACTACAGCTGGAGAAGCAAATTATTCCCATACATTTATTGCCAAATGAGAGATTCATATAGAGCTCCCTGGAGTGTTCTGACTACATGCAGAGTATCTTGACCTGCTACACTGCTTTTAGTTTTATAGTCCTCAGAGGCAAATTATCTAAAGTTCACCAAGGCGAACACATAACCATCCATCTGCAGATTCATCCCACCTTGCTTTAGGTCTCTAAACAAAAACCTGTATCAGGAGCAGAGCTATCCTGTGCTCTCTGTACAGTTGGTGGAGAATGAGCAATATCCAGAAGATAATTCAATCTACGATTTGAAACTTTTTCAGAAGAAGCATAAGTGTTACAGGGAAAACGTCCTTAGAAGAGCTCCTGGGGTGCTGATCATAAACTATTTTTTCCCTCTCTAAATTTGCTTGATTTTTAAAGGGTTTGATTTTCGAAGTTTGTTTTGGATCTTGAATGGTACTCCACTGAATAGTTTAAATTTGTATTGAAAAAATGCATCTTTTAGGCCATTCTTTGTGTTATTTTCCTTATTTCCCTCCTTTTGAGTCTTTACTGCATCTCACAGTATGTGGGGCATAAAGGAAATAGCTCCACTTAGAGAAATACTGAATAACAAGAAGTTAAACAGTAGAGTCATTTTGACAGGGAGCCACTGGGGATGAGGCACTTAGCGGTAACAATATTGAAAAGGCCAACTCTGTAAAAAGGAAGTCTGTAGGTTTTTGTAATCCTAGCATGACACATTATCCGCTCTCTGAAGGTTCCTGCTGCCCAATTCCTTCCCAGCTGGTGTTTGTTTTGTTTATTTTTTCTGCAGAGATAGAGAGGAGGTAGGCTCAGATAGGCTCCACTGCTACTACCACTAACGTTTGCGCTGTTTCGAAATCCCACTTAATCCGCGATAGCCATCCGAGATGCAGCATATTTCATTCCATTCCCCTCAAGTGCCGCCTTCCTACTCCAGAACATGTGCTAAAGTAAAGCTCATTCACTGCATTACACAACCCCGAATTACTCAAGGAATTAGGGCATTTCTGATCCTGCCGTTAATACTGGCATTACATAATTGAGGCTGCCTCAAGAGCGGCTTCTTCCTAAAGGAGGAAAATAGAAGTTGCTATTGAATTTTGTCATGCTGTGGGCTACCATGCGCTGGCTTTGGATCCCTGCACAGCTATCAAACTCAAGACTCAGGCTTATAGCTGATCTGTAGTGTGGGAAAAGGAAAGGAAGATGTTGCTACAAAAGGTGCTACTTGGGCAATGCAGAGTCTCAGGAGGTTTAGGACCATCAAAATGCTCTGCCCTGGAGAAACAGTAGCTAGTTGTATGGCTGGCCTCTACTTGAGCTGGCTCCCAATGGGAAAGTTTCTGCAAGGACCATCTAGCTGAATCGTTTCTGAGATAAAGGTTGGAGAACTGTAGAGTAGAAGATGTGTGCTCAAAGTAAGGACAGTGGTAGAGCAAGGACAAGACAGATATCCCTTGCGTTTGAGGCCAAGGCCAGGGCTCTGATAACTGTTGGTTTTCTCATCAACATCAAGCACATAGACACAAAAGTCTGAGGTAAAGCTGATGATTAGCTATAGATCTGAGAGTCTGGTGGCTTTTCTGTTTATGAATAAATAATGAGTATGCTTTCAGCACAGTATTCACAGGCACTTGTACACGTCCATTTGAGAGAAACAGAGAAAAGCAGGCTCTCACTGTATCTCAGCGATTCATCCTTTAGGCATTAGAAAGAAAATAATACTTTACTGCTTGTGGTATCTTTAAACTGATTTCAGGGCTATGTCTTAATTTACTCTTACCTCAGGAGTTAAGAAACAAACACTGCTTAAAATGTGGATTATAAAACACATACTTATGGCCATCTGGAAAAGCATACTGATTGATTAAAGTTCAATCTATCTACTTTAAGACCAGCTCACACTAACTACAATGATTGCAATTCCAGCTATGAGCTTTTTCTTAAAACATTCTTCACCATTATCAGACCAATCACTCAACAAAACTTTCACTTATTTCACTTATTTCAGTTCTTTGGACATATCTGGTAGTCTGAAGCACAGCTCTGTGGAAAGAAAAAGAGGATTTTTTGCCTGATGACTGGATGACTCAGAACTGCTAAACAATTCCAAGATCCAGACTCGGTCATGTAAACAAAGATGCACTTGCGTATCCCATACACTTTGCAGCAGCTGACAACATGATCCAAAATATTGACCACAGTTCAATTACAATCTGATACATTCTGTCTAAGCATACAAACACGCTTTTAATAATTTAATAATTTAATAATTTAATAATTTAATAATTTAATAATTTAATAATTTAATAATTAGATAGTTGGCCCTGAGGACATTTTGCAGAGAGAGTTTGCCAACATGAAAAATAAAATGTGAATTTTCCAAATTCACCTACTTGTGTTAAAATACTAGTAGGTCATTTCAGTGCAGGATGGTCGTGGAATTCGTACACTTTTGGAAAGCTAATTAAAAAAATTTTCAAATGAGAAAAAATAACTACAGATACCTTTCATGGCTATGTAATCAGCCACCAGAAGTCGATTCTACCTGTTTTGCCAAAGAAAACTGGCTGATGTTTTTTAACACACATACGATGTAATGAGGTACACACACTTTGTCTAGAAAATTTTCAAAGGTCTCGCCAACTTCGCCTGGAGCTAGAGTGGGTCAGTGTTTTCCTACATCTCACCATTATCTTCTGAGCCATTTGTGAAATATTTTCTACCAACTCATGTATTTTTAAATTTTCAAATAGCTCAAGGACAGTTTGAAAAACAGAGCTTGAGTCAAAACCTCATTTATTTCCCAATTATTCTACCAATGCAGTTTATTCCAAACCACTACCAAATTAACTGTAATAAAATATTCTGACAACTTACTTTATATGTTGATGTTCCTTCTACCAAAACTACTTTGAGCTTCTTTCAGTTATACTTTTCAGTTCCTGTGAGCAGGCAAATATTACTCCACTGCCTTTTCAACACTTGCTTCATGTAATACCTGCCTTTTTTTTTTTTCAATCAGTTAACTATTGGCATATCAAACCAAAGTCACTGCAAAACGCTATTCATATAATACAGATATTGATTAAAAAGTACCTTATTTTTTGCATGAACTGGCAACTGTCAACTACATGGCAACTACAACTGCCACTCAAAGATCTTGATATTAAGATTCAGAGTGCCATGTCCAACAGGAAATCCAGACCTCAGGTGAATGAATCTTCACCCATAAATTCTCACCTTTAAATAAGATGATTCATGTCTTCCAGTCTTGTTTCTTGCTACAATTAAATATATGTATACCCTTCAAAAAGCTTTGAATGTAAGAGTTAATAAAGCATACATAGATAAAATTCACTTTGAACTGCCATGTAGAAAAAGTACCTAAATATCTGGTGATGGTGATGAGTCATTGGGAAAATTGCTTGATTCTAAATACGCACATTGGAAATAGATGACAAAAAGAGATAGAAGAAGGTTTTAATCCATCCTTTCATTTTTTGTCTTTTGGTTTGTTTATTTCTTTTCCTGCCATTTGTTTGTAAGTTCTGCTTTAGGTCATACTCTTGCATAAGGACCAAGATGTAGAATTTAGATATTTAACTACTATCAGTATGCTGATATTGGTTTGAATCTGAGCAAGGGAGCTGTTAGTGAAGGTTTTTGAGTCCTTCCTGAGTTTCAGCTTACTGAGATTTAATGATAAACACCAATCACTAAAAGTCTTTTTAGTATACACGAAAAAAGCCTAAGACTGTTCTCCAACATTTTCGGTTGAAGCAGTAGCGCAGTCCTCCGAGTGTCTCATATGTTGGTTCAGTCACAAAGCAATGTGAGGGGAAAATTGACCCCTTCCAAGGAAACCTCAGCCAGAAGCTCTGCTCCCACTGCACAGCCAAACATCCCCAGCCCAAAGAGTGATGCAGAAGGCCAAAACCATAGCCAGGCCACTACACAACTCTGCACCATGTGCCTTGTACTCATGTTCAGTCCAGAAGATCAGGCTTAATCCCGTCTCAAGTGTGTGCTTTGTCTGCAAACCTCTTATCTGCTCCTTAAAATGACTTGTGTACTTTTGAGGCAGGATTTAATACAATTAATTTTAGCCATCCAGAAGTTATGCATTTCTTCTAAGCCTTGACTCCCCCTGCAGTCACTAGGGAAGTGTTTTCAATTCTTTCCATTCAAAGACTAGTATTTAAAATTGATGGGATGATGACCTTTAGAAGTGTTTTTCTCTCTCTCCATGGGCTATTGAAGTATGTAGAGTATCTTACAATTTGAGATATGTGCTAGAGGTTCATACATAAAATACAATTAAAGGAATGATAAAAATATCAATGCTCAGATGCAAATTCATTTTGGGGACATGTAGAACTCAGGCTCAGACTTAAGGAAATACACTTTAGAAAGCAAATCCACCTATTCTGCCACCCATATAGCTGTCTGTGTTCAAAACTCAAAGAATGTTGTTAATTTGTTCTGTGCCTTTGATTTCTCTATGGAAATAACCACCTTTATGTATGCTTATCTGCTAGTCAATTTCATGTTCTGACAGTGAAAAGCTTCTGAGTGTATTTGGATAGAAATTTATAGTTACATTGGGAGAAAACACACAGGGACAATATCACTTCCCAAAATATGCAATAACACTTTCATGCAAAACACTTCAAAGAAATATACATGAAAAAATAAAAAAGGAAAATTACCCTGAAGAAGTCAGCTAAGGGCTTCCCAACTGTGAGACTGTGCAAATTAAGATTTTTTTTTCCAGTTGCTTTTAATGTCTCTAAGGACCCAGTTATCTCTCTTTCTGTCTGAATTCCAGAGTTGGGGCATGCTCAAAAACAAAGACCCTCCACAAATGTCTCCCTCCGGTGTGAAGACGCAAGTCTCAGCCTGTCCTGGGAGTAGTTGCTCTTAAGTTACAGTTTATAATTTTAATATTGTGTGCAGCACCAGCAGGAGCATTATTTTGAAGACTGCCTCAAATGTGACTTTGTGAAAAACTGCACCTTCAGCTTCTTGTTAATTGGGCTACTGAAGATACAGAAAAAATCTGATAACCCAGTGCTAAGTTATGGAATACACTGTGCTGATATCCAACCTTAGTCCAACTGATGGGTCCATTAAGACTCAAAAGTGAAATCATTAGCCCAAGAGGACTACTAAAGAACTTCTCCAGTGTCCCTGAATCCACATTTTCCAGCACCTTGTATTCCAGGAGAGGATCTTTAATTGGCTATGGAATAGCAAGAATGTGAAGGTAGCTCAGGTCAGGCAATAACAAACCCTGCTAGGTTTGAGCTGGTTATGCAGTGGATGTCACTGCATCATATTTCATACTCCTTTGAATCCCAAGGATATGAAGCAGGGGCAACTGGGCTGGTTCTACCTTCAGTTAGTTCAGGCTCAGCAGGTTTTTTTAGCATGGACTGTAGGATACAATGAAGTGGTTGTGATGCTTCTGAATATGACTTTTCTCTAAGAAGCTGCATATATCTGTTCAGGCAATGCTTCTGAGACAGTAAATTATGACAGACTCAAACTAGATCCAGCTTATATGACCCCATGTCCTTGACCTATGTAATCCTCAATTTGGATACAACATGTGGAAATAACTGAGAGTTGCCTGAAATTTATTACTCAATTACTTGTATACTTAAGAGTCTCTCTGCCTTCATTATTGATTACACTTGTTGTGTTTTTTTCCCTTAAAACTCCAGGAAGAATGAAGAAAGATATTATGATCACTAGCAGTACAATGATAGCATTACCAGTTGTGAATTCAAGCACCCCCCACATCCCATACAGAGTGCGTGTGCAGGCACTTTCCGTAAGTTATGCTCCTTATGGTTAAAAGTAACATATGTGCTTCCGAGCTGGACTTCCAGTAGGAATCCTTGGATGCTTGTGCTTGTCACATAAGGCACTCATTGGATGAAGAACAAAGTCTTACTTGGAAATGCAAAAGAATTCCTAGAGATTCAAAGATGTATTTTTAACAGCTTCAGCTGAGCAGCTGCATCTCCAGCCTGGAACTCAGCTCTGACTTAGCTGTTTTCACGGCTCCAAGACTCTTGGATGTGTGATTTTGCAGAGACCTGGCTTAAATATGTTAGTGAAAAATCAGATATGGAGCTCAGCTGAGATACCTCATTGTTACTTCATTGTAAACCTCAAGTTTAGGGGACTTATTTGAGAAAAACTAAATCACCCTTAAAGCCTAAAGCTGAGGTTTCCTCCTTCTTGTAAAGTGGCAAAGTGGTCTTGAAAGGGTCAAAGCTTCACCAAGAATGTGAAACTACCTAACTTGTATTTAGAACAGCAAGAATGACTATCATCAGGACAGCTGACTATAGCTTTTACCAGAAGTGAGCCTGGAGACTTGTACAGGAATATCAGCAGTATTCATGTGCTTCACCAAAATGCAGAAATAAACAGTCATGCAGCAGTAACAGAGGCTCCTGATCACATACGGGAAGCTAAACCTAAGTGTCTGGAGACTTTACAGATTAGGGAGAAATCTAATGATTTTAAGCACATTCAGGAGTAAGTAGTCATGGAAAGCAGGCAAGCTGAACTTTTATCTGGAATCAAACAGAGTTTAGACACTAATGAACTAACAAGAAGAGTTTTGGATGCTTTTATCTTTCTCCTAGCTTTTAACCAAATTTTGACTTTTGGACCGAAGATCAGGGGAAAATTGGGAATCATCAATGCTGTGTCTTTCCTCAGTCTTCTTGCAGACCAGAAACATAATTCAAAGTAGTGGCAATTCGGCAAACCTACAGAATGAATTTGTTCAGGCAAGACTAGAATGAATGATGTTACCTGTCTTCTCTTGCTCTTTTGAGAATTTTTAATCTTGGTACTCTGACACTACTGCTCACGTGGTCAGAGTGAAGATGAACTAGGATAGCACTGGTGGACTCTCAAGAGATGATAGCAAAAAAATCCCCCAAAGACTCCAAGGTCACTTCTACATTTTATGTATGACAGGAAGCAAAAGAGGTATTTTCTGTAGCGCTGGTACATTCTTCTTTAAGATGGTCTTACCCTGGTTCAGCTGCTGATAAAGGTCCTCTGTCCTGACTCAGGATGAACTGCCTGCCTCTACAATGAGACAAATGCTCAGGTAGAGAGTGTTAAAGTGAACTCATTCATATGTTCATGAACGTGAAGTCATTCATGTCCTTGGGCACTTCCTGACACTCTTTTTGGTCCTTATATGGTTCCTTGATACTATAACTCCAGTTATAGTAGATTTAATAGATATAGATCTATATAGTAGACATAGTAGATATAGATCTATAGATTTCCCAAGTTCCGGCTTCTGCTGGAAATATAAGTAGAGTTGAAGTTGTTAAGGAAAATTAATCACTTGCCTTTAAAAGAATTAATTGAGCACATTTATCATATCAGGTACCTCGTAGTGAAATACACTATTGGGTATTTCAAAATCATTGCAGGTCTGGATATGTAAAGGACATGTTATTATCACAATAGTGTTTTGAAAAATAATAGAGAATGGATATTAGGTTTAATGAAGTATGGATATGACTATGTGACTTTTGGCAGTTTCATGGTCTAACATCTTCTACATGTCTTCTCTATTCATGCTAAACCCCACTCTTGTGAATGCTAAGAAAGAGCATTATCTGGCAAACGAAAACAAAGCAAAGCAAAACAAAAACATCAAAACAACAGCTGACAGTAATTATTGAGATTCTCACTGGGGGAAAAAAATCGAAAAATAGGACCAAAGACCAAACAAGGACTAAAAAGCTATTTTAACTTCTGATGTTGATGCTTTCATATCCTTTTTGACAAGAGGTCTTTCTAGGAATGGCATTGTTTTCTTGCTTTGAAAATGTCATTTCCTGGAATCTTCTCCTCTAGAAGTAGCAATTCTCAGAAAGGACATCCAAGAATATACCAGTATCCATCCCAGAGACAAGAGTTGGCCTATTAAAGATTATGTGGTGCTGCCAGACGGTGGCTGAACAAGGTAGTCATATCCTTGCAGATGAGTGGTGAGACCAACAGAGAACCTGAGATTACTCCGCTAGTATTTAGGATTTGTAATGATCAAAAACCAGCCTCACTCTGTGCATTACAGCAGAGACAGGACCCTGGCATGGGGAGCAGGTTCTTCATGGATCGGAGACTTGTTTAAGGTGAGTAGGTGGAGCAGGAACCTCATGGAGGACACCTGAGCACCACCTGGAATTTATCACATTCTGTGTGAAGTTCAGGCAGAAGGCTGCATTTCTCAAAGATCAGAACAAACACAAAATGCCATTGGCCTCAATATAAAGCCAGAGAAACAAAAACACCAGATGAAGATTGTCTTGCTGGGACCATGAGCAGAGCAGTGGCAAAGCCCCCATTTCTTGAGATGTAGTACATCTGCCCAACTCTAGATTCCATATGCTTTGCATATATTACCAGCAGGAATAGAGGACTGGGAGTGCCCTCAGAGATGAGAAATAGAGGGAGCAGGAGGAGGTGCACAGACATCAGCAATCGGCATGAAAGTGAGGACAAGAACATTTCTTGCTGTGTTTGTGGTACAAGAGCATAGCGGACTGTCAAGGCATGGTGTGTGAATGGAGTGGATGGAGGAAAAATGCCACTGACAAACTGATGAGTAATAGTCAGGACCTGCAAAAGAGGGATTTAAAAAAGCAGAGTGGAGAACTGAGAAATGAGATTTTTTGGACAGTATTCTTTAAGATAAAGAGGACCAACATAAAATGAAAATTGCTGCATTGAGGGGGTAGGGAGGGACAACTCCAATGATAGGTCTGTAATCTCTCCAGTCACAATTTTTAGGAATTGGGATGTTATCACAGTATTTAGAAGCTTCAGCAAAGGAGCTATTTTGGGAGAAGTGAGTACACACTCCCTTTTCATTACAGGAGATCTGAAGGTATTTCTCCCCAGGTACAGGCAGAATGGCCATACTCTGCCCCTGCTCAAGGCTGACCAGAAACAGCCTCTGGATTCAGAAATTACATGTTATATAGATCATATTAGACCAACACTATGCTAAGAAGCTTCCGGAGATCTTTCCTCTTAGAAGTAAGTCATAGTGACCAGGTCAGGGGGTAAGTTGAATGACTATTTTTCACGTTCCTTTAAGCAGACACACTCCAAGACGCTGATTTCTTGCTATCTCATTTACAGTTCTCTCTTCAGGCTGGTCAATATTTTTGGAGAACAGCCAAAAATTTGATTACTGTTATAAACAAGAGTTAATAAATATAGTGGCTCTGACTAACCCGAAAGGCAAAGAAATTCTGTGATTCATCCTGATAATTACAATGTCTTTGAAAATATTTTGAAAAGAAATACATTCAGTGCTTTGGAAATAAATATATTGTATGTATTCTCATTTTTAAACTGCCATGGAATGCTAATGGTGACAAAATATTTGTGCTATACAGCCAGTATGTGAATATAAATTTTTTTTAGTAATTTTTCTACAGTTTTATAGTGTTTGAGAATTTGTAAGTGAAATTAAGTGTATATGTAGGTCTGGTCTTCCAAAATCATAATAAAAAAAGTATTTTGGAATGGAAAAAAATCCAAACACACTAATTTGAGAGATCTTTTGGGCATTAAAATATTGCTGGATAGTACAATTTTTATAATGGCTACACTTAAAAACTAGAGCATGGTAAATGCATCTCAAGACATTTTAGAAACATTGAGGTCCATACCACAAGCCTGGATATAACTTCATTCATGTGATTAATCCCACTTAGCTAACAAGAACTGACACGTAGTTAAAATTGATTCCACATGTAACTACTACCAACACCATCTCCTAAGCAGAAACTATGATGCCTACGATTTGCTTTGGGACTGAAGCCTTAACCTGCCGAATACACTAACCATCATGTCCAGAGCTAGTCCTTACGGAACCTGTTTTGCCTGCTCACCTACAAAACAGGTCAAATATCACATCCAGATGTGACCAAGGTCTAAAGCATCCTGGTCTGCATTTCCCTACAAAATCATCCCTGATTTATGCCTGTCAGGGAAATGTAGCTACTGCTAACAGCTCGAAGCAACGTTACCTACCCAAGTGGGGCAAGAACCCAAAAATTATACTGTGTCCAAGTAAACCTGCAGGTGATAATTTATTTTGGTAAAACATAATTAGTGGGATTGGAATTTTGCCAGGCGCCTCAGGTAAGCATTCCTTTTAAAAACAGGAATTGGATATTATTCTAATGAGTTTTTTAAGCTATTCTCAAATGTCTTTACTCTCCCTCTATGCTGAAAATACTTCACACACAGTTGAGTGCAGCATAGCTGCCGTGCACACCAGGACTAGCTGGTGCAAAGAAGAGTTTGTGGTGACATCAAAGCTACTCAAGAAGGTAAAATATCTGCATCGTTAGTCACGCTGCTGATTACTGTAGCATGCCAACGAAGAGATGCAAAACTGGCACCCTTGTAATAAAGTGTAATATGGTATAATAAGGCAAAATGGCAAGACTTGGTTGTGTTTCTGCACTTGGATGTGAAAACTAATGAAAAATCATCAGTGACTTTTATTTTAGATCATTTACGTTTTACATTTGTGCTCTGTGTAGCTCACAATTTTTATGGTGACTAGTTCTCCCTAAGGTCATTTTTTAAAATCAAAGGGTTGAATTTACAGCCCAATATGGATAACAGTTGTAGAGGCTCATGTTACTTTTTGAAACAAAATAATAAACACCCTTTTTGCAGGTGTTCTTGAAAGATTTGCAAGTCTCCAGCAATTTCTCATGTCACTAACATCCCCGTATGATTATATGGAAACCACAGAAAACGACCACTTCCTAGTCTCTTTTGGGTCTTTGCAGTCCCATCTGTTACATTTCACAATTCATCACAAAGAATATGAGTTGCATGCCAAGCTGCGGAAAGCAAATATCAAAATACATAGGAAGAAGCCTCAAACAGAAGCAAACGCAGGCTGGGCAGGGGATGTGACAGCTTCAGTAAGAGCCTCTCAGAGGGCTCCTCTGGAAGAAGTTGTGTCCATCTGCCAAGCATTGGAGACAACTGACGTCTTGGATGGCCCTGGACAGAACGGGGAGGAGAGGAGAGGAGAGGAGAGGAGAGGAGAGGAGAGGAGAGGAGA
>NW_020455610.1:1721546-1906182 GCF_003342845.1 Nothoprocta perdicaria
GGAGAGGAGAGGAGAGGAGAGGAGAGGAGAGGAGAGGAGAGGAGAGGAGAGGAGAGGAGAGGAAAGGAAACTCAGTGTAGAACACAGTCCTGAGAGTCAGAGTACTTTGTTGTCACTCCACAGTACTTCTTCTGCACCCTCACACATGTAAAGTCTAATTGGACTCGTTACCTTTTCAGCTGCTGATATCCCCACGCCCAAGATAACCCCAGAGCTTTATATAGATTTAAAATAAAAAATAAAAAAGAAGGGAATTTTTAAGATTTATGGCTTTCTAGAAGATCTGTTGATGTACATGGCTGGAAGTGGTTGAATACATTATTCAGAAAATTTCAAAATGCAAAATAATCCAGAGCACGTCAATAAATCCTACTCTTCCACTCATAACCATTTCACTCTCTGAGGATGAATTACTTCCTATCATATGAGTAATTAAGAAAGATCGTAAATGGCATTTCTTAATTTGCAGGTCTAGATCACATAGAAACAAAGAATAGCAAAATGAAAAGTTGAGGAGCAATTCAAAACATCTGCTGCTCTTTTTTTTTTGTTTCTACAACAGAAATAATAACAACACTCCACCCCACCCCAAACATTGTGTTAATGCCTCAAATGGGTTAATGGAATGATCCAAAAAAATTACAGACCTGTTATCTTGAGATCAGTATCAGGCAAAATAATCAAGCAGGTGTACCTGACTCAATAGGTAAATAATTAAAGCAATGTAATTAAAGTGAATTGATACAGTTTATGAAAAATAAAACTTAACAAGCTACCTATATAAAAAGGTGGCTAGTGGCTCTCAGAAGGACCTCCTCTTCAGTCCCCTGACCAGCTCCTCCGGTGGCGCAGACGGCGGGAGCTCTGCTAGCTTCAATAGAACTATGCTCTTTCACTCCAGCAAAGTATCGTTCTCCCTCTGAATGATTCCCTGCCTGTGTTGTTCTGAAAGTCTGGCTGGACCCCATCCCAAGCCCAGAGTTTGAAAACAAAATTTCCATTGCTTTAGAAATTCAGTCAAGTGGAGCTGGCCTTTTCACCGCTGCCAGCCTCTTGCCCAGTGCCATTGACAGTGAAGTAAATATTGTTATGTGAGTCAGGGGAGAGCTGTACTAAACTGCACTAAACCTCTTGATCTTTGTGCTGCACAAACACTCTTAATTTCAGATCCGACCCACTCTGCAGGAATAGTTAAAACGTGTAAGGCTCAAAAAATGTCAGTCAGATGCCTGGGGGAGAGTATTTAAAGAAGTAAGGTATGAGTTCAGAGATCACATCGTTTGGAGGCTCCCAAAATACTCAGTCAAGCTCACTCTCATAGTAGTGCAAACAGTCCCAGGTGCCTCAAAGTGGCTGAGATGAACTAATGTTCCGCTATAGATTCCAGGCAATCTAATATGACAAATAAAGTGTTTTCCTTTATTATGATTGCTAATGTATAACCATTACACAGGGCATTACCTCACAAAAAAATGGTCAGCCAAAACCACTTGTAATGACAGTGTATGTTTACTAAAGTGACATTCAGAGGACTCCAACATCAGTGATGAGCTATGTAAATTAATTGACTTATTTTTTCTTTCCCCCCACCTGTGGGTCTCTATTCAGGGTTGTATGGCTGAAACCCCATAGAATGACAGGTCTGTATTGCAGTCAGAGTGCAGCTGTGTACTGTCTGAGGGCTTCCAGTTCATCATCATTTCTTGGCTACAAAATATTTTTAATTGGGAATAGCTGGTAGACAGTACAGCAGATGACGATGGCAGAATGATGGTACTAATTTGTTGGTAATTTTGTTCAAGCTGTTCCTGTTAAAGTCCTGGTTCCTCATGTCCCTTTCCAAGTAAGCACATATTGAAGGAAAATAAAGTGTGCTAGTGATGAAACAAATTGAGTTATACATGTGGCAGGTGAAGAATAGGAAGACCTTCTAGTGTCTGCACTGAGCTGAACCTGGTTATCCGTTGACTCTTGAGCATGTGAGCAACACATGTACTGCAGCTAAGAACATGGATGGACGTCCTTTCCCCAACTGGGTCAAGACTGGAGTGACCCAGGACAAGGAAAAAGTAAGCAAGTGTACCAATATATCTGGACAGAGAAGAAGTTGGAAATCTTTTGCAGTAACCTACTCAACATGTGACTGACATATGAGATATATTACAAACGTCTCTCATAATGCAAATGTCACCAGCATGTTGAGGTAAATGCCCAGTTTCCTGTTTTTTCACCATGGCTCAGGAAGGAGGGAAATAAAAACCATATTTCACAGATCTGCTGACTCTACGGCTTCAAGAAGTCGCCTCAAACTTGCATCCAGTTTCTGGATTAAAGCACATCATTTAGCAATATTGTTCTTATTTAAGAGATTCTAAATCCACTGCCACCCTTGTTAAGATAATCTGTTGCTTAACTATCCTTACTGCCAGGAAAACGCATCTAATTTCAAGGTCAGCCTTGCCTAACTTGAACTTCAAGCTATTAACTCTTGTTTAGCCTTTGCTAGCAAGGCTGGAAAGTGTCTCACTCTCAGCTCTTTCCATACACACTACTAGCTTATGCGATGAATGACCTCTCCCCTTGTCTTTAGTGGTTTAGAAAGTTGTACATCTTAAACCTTAGTAAAGGTTTGTTTCCCAATCCTTGGATCAATCGTAAAGCCTCGTTTACAGTTACACTGGTATTTCCACATCCTTCTGGAAATGTGGACATAGGAGCAGGGTTACTATCACAGTAATCTTTTAAATGCTGTGTCGATGGGCAAGACATTTCCAAGTCTTCAGGGATATTATCCTTTTTATACTCCAGGCTCACTGTCACTGCAGTACTCTGAGCTCCAAATTTTCTAAGCTAATGCCAGAATCTTTCTTTGAATCACAGACAACCTCATTAAACTTTAAATTCTGATTAGACTGCAGGGTTGGACTTACTATGAAAGAAGAAATAAACAATAATATCTCCAGAAAGTATTTTGGCTCACCTGATTTTTTCAAAGGTACTCTAGAGATGTCTCTCTCTCCCCATTGAAAGAGAGACAGTTAGAGCTGTTAGGGGTCTAAGAGAAGCCATGGTATATCCAGTGTAAATCCCTTCTTCCCTTGGAAAAAAGGTACAATTTTTTTGTACCTTTGTTTCTAGAGGTATTGTCCTGAGTATACCTGTACTACCTTTCAATGAAAACACTAAAAGCTTTTAATTCATTTTTCTCTGTAGTCCAAAACCCATGGTCTAATACTTTAACCTGATACAGTCAGAATAGTCATCCAATAGCCACCTGTATCATCTCTTTCATTATTTTCAAACACCAGACCAGTACCAGTAGTATTCTAAAATTTGAGAATTCCTTTAGTTTTCTAGGCTTTGCTAAAAGTTAGCCATAGGCCTTTAAAGACCAGTTTGTCTAATTTCTTTATGACTCTTGGATGCAAGTTATCCAACAGATGCTGCCTTCCCTCCTCTACTGTTACAGACATGTTATTTTCTGTTCCCTCCACAACTTTGTATGCAATGGACATAGCTTGCAGCATCTTTCCAGAGAAGAAAAACAGCTGTTGAGCACATCTGACCTCCCTAATTCACTGTTCTCAACTTCATCATCTCCACATAGCTGTTCTTACTTGACCTTTTTTTTTTTTTTTTTTTTATGAGTATTTCTTTTCTTGAGTTTGAATCTGTTATCTCAGATGGGAATATTTTACCCTTGGAATGATTTCTGTTCTGCGGGTTTTCTGAGTCATGTTATACATTTCACTATAAAAGGCATATAAGACATAAGTTTTATTGAATCCAGTACTATAATTCAGCAAAAAAAAAATGAGAAAAAAACCCATTCTCTGTTACTTTATATGTTTCTTATGGTTACATATAAGGCTAATGAAGAGTCAAGGCCTAATTAAGCATGGTTGCCACTTCCCTCTGTTTCACAGGATAAAACAAAAAGGAATTACCACATTTGTATTTCTTTTTTTTTTTTTTTTTATTAGTATACTTGCTAATTTATTTCTTTAAGGCCTTATCTGGCATGTATCTGTCCATAATCAAAAATTCTTAATATATTAACAGAGATATCATGCAGGATTTGGATACCCACAGGAGGCATCATCCATCTACTGCAATACTTACAAATTTCCCTTCTGCTTTCTCAAATAATTGCCGTCTCAGAAGGCTTATAGATTTGTTTAGCAATTTTTAGAAGAACAGGGGATAACTCTTCTGTCTTTTAACTCAGTATAACAGGACTTCAGTAAACAAAGTTGTATCATCTAACTTATTTGAGAAGACTGTGACAACGCTTCTGCACTTCTCCACACACAGTCGGATGAGGAAGAAAAAGTGTAGTAAGTGAAACTCAAAATTTCTCACTAGACTATTTTTGAATAATTATTTATTTAACTAATCAAATTATTTAATACATTTAACAATGCATTATATATAATTTATTGAATTTTTCTCTTGCAATTTACAGTGTTCAGGATGTTTCTAAAGCAGTTAATTTTAATTACAGTTAATTTTGATCCAGAATGCAATATTTCTAGGGAGAAAAAAATGAACTTCCTGAGTAAGAGGAAGGAAACTCTGCATTTTGATACGATATCAAGTTTTGAAACTAAAATTGACTTGTATTTTGTGTACTACTGTGGATTCAAATCCTGGTATAAGTATTGGGAGACGACATGGTTTTGAGCAATTTTTCACCAAGTTTAAAACAGGAGCTGCTAGATATTTCATGGAGGAACAGCAAAATATGCCAGAAGAAAAAAAAAAGTAGTTATTGAGAAAAGCAATTATTATAATTAATAGTATAGCTAATAACAAAGTTATTTCTCTTTCAAAACTTGAGGCACTCTCCAGGTCATTAAAAGAAATCACAATAATTATCAAAGAAAATATACAGCCTATTAGAGCTTTAAGATGGAAAATAGTTATTACATCATGCAGCTCGTTCTCTCACTGCCCATGAAGAACTGTAATATTAAGTACAAATTCATCTTCAATATTTGTATGTGGGTTTCCAACATTTTCCAACATAAGACAGCAGCAACTGTTTTAGCGTAACAGTTCATGAAATCTTGGCTCTCCGGCCTTCGACTTGAGCATTTCTCTGAGAGGCAAAGGTTGCCCAACTTTTCTGTGTGTTTGCCCAAATAAATGTAGTAAAATGGAACTGTTTAGATTGCTGTTTTTCCTGTTGCTCTTGTTCTCCAGCCAGTAGTCCTACATAATAAATAGCATCTTGCAAAATGGAACATCTGCATACAGTACTGCTAACTTACTTTAATAGAGCAGAAAATAAGTCTTAATGTTTTTCTCATTTCATTTGCTTGTAGCTGTCAGAATAAATAGTTAAAATGGACCAGTTGCCTAAAAATGATCTTTTCTAGGTAGATTATTAGAGCTCAAATAAAAAGAAAAAATAGCGAATTTATAGTGGCACAAAGGGTCAGATCCTACAAAAGCCTGATGATTCCAAGTAGAGCTTTTGATTGCATCAGTTGCAGGCACTGGGGTCCAGGATTTGCCCCACTGAACTTGTAGATACTTATGTGGAGAGACTGCAACACGTGTAGTGGACGTGCCGGTGGCCACGTGCATTGAAACCTCTACATCAGGCTTTGATGCTGTGTCGGTTTCTGCGCCCCAGTGTGCTGAAGGGCAGAGCTGAGCCCCAAAACTGCTCAGACAAGAGCTTCAGGGCTTGCTCAGGCATACCAGGGCTAAGGGAGCTCTCAGGTCAAAGAGGAAGCAATTGGGCAAGTTTAGTGAGCTTAGCGAGGTTAGGTTGAGCAGGTGTGGGATTTTGTTTGTTTGTTTTTTGGATCAGATGCACGTAAAGTTCGTCTCAGTCCTGCTTGGGAGTCCTCTGTCCTTTTGTGAGGAGAGGTTACAACTGGGTCAGAGTCACTAACATGAGCAGGATAAGTGTATCGCCAGGAGGAGAACTTAATCTTTCCATTAAATGATCTCAATACTTAGGAAAAGGAAAGACACAGTAGATTTTTCTGGTATATTGAATGTTATTGCTAGATTGAAGGTGGAAATTGCTAATGCGGACAGAGGAGAGGCCTACATGAGGATACCTTTCAGATGTTTCTCTTTACCTGTTTTCACACTCCTGACCTTGGCATATAAGACATACTTTAGCAATGCAGGCCTGGACTTTTAAGCCCAGATCCCTGTTGAATAGATAGGCAATTCTCCTAAAAACCTCATTATTCCTTGACTGTGTTTATCTCAGTTCATTTCCAATTTGCTTGGTTTGGAGAGGCTCACTATACAGGTGGAAGCAAGTCAAAGATTCATTTGTTCAGATCTTATTTTTTGTTGTCCTGTCAAAAATGTGTACACCGTAAATCTCCTTGCTATTTTCTGAAAGATGGCAGGGTGAGGTGCATACGTGTTGCTTCCAACAGGCATTCAACATTCACCTGCCAAATCCTTAAGATCTTTTCTCCATTCCTGTACCTGCACAGTCATGCAATGTCCTACCCTGAAAAAAAAAAAGAAAAATAATATAATTCAAATAAAACAGAGAGGTTGATATTGATCTAAGCTGACTACAGAGGAAATTAATTAAAAAGCTGGTTATTGCTCCTGTGATGCATCGCATCATTTTGAGCATCAGCACAATCCATTCCCTACCTTGTTTATCCTTATCCTGCTGTGCTCAAATAAATAAAATTATGCTTTTAATTTTTTTTCAGTGTTTCATGTAGCAGAACTCCGTGGAGTTACCTTCTGTGGGAATATAGGATTTCATATTTCATATAACTTCTCTTATTTATCTTATACCACACTCAGGTAGTAGAGGGAATTCAAACCAATGACAAAGTCATCAGTCCCTTTCTACTCCAACTGCTTATGGAGAAGGACCATGACGTATTTGAGGAACTTTTTTGTTTGTTATATGACACTGCACATTTGCTTTAATCCAGCCTGTTAGAGAGCTGACCTAGTGATGATCTTACAGATGTTGCCGTGAAACTCCATCTGGCTTTAATGAAAGAAATTTGAGCAAGGGTGAGAACTTCTGCAAATGCCACCTTTGATTGCTGGAGTGGTTGCTTTTATAGGAAGAAAGGTTTCCCAACCTGGAGCAGTCTGCCCCTCCCCAACAGCTAGTAGGAAAGTCTGTCACAAGGACCACAGGAATTTCCTTGTTACTTTGCAGTAACACTGGATGCTCCAGCACGCTGCTCCAGGAAATCCTTGCCTCGAGCACTGCTGCGGTTCCACGCGACTGACCCACTGCTGTGTTAAAGAGTCCATGTGCTTAAAGTTAAATATGGATTATCTGGAAGAGTTCTTTAATTTTCGATGTTAGTACAGTAAAACAGTGAGAAGTCTTAACCAAGGCTTTTAAACACTGAAGGGAGGATCACTGTATGATTGCTCTACCCTCATATTCTTATGCTGCCACTGCTGGAAGGATGAACCAGATGACCATAAGGACTGTTTAGTCTGGCCATCATTACATTCTTCACTGAGTCAGTTATAAGTCTCTATTTGCTTTTCAGGTTTTTTGCAAGACAGCATGATTGTTCTTCCTTGTAAAGGATTTCCAAAACTACAATTGCACTAATAGAGTCAAAAAGAAAAAAAAAAAAAAAAAAAAAAAAAAAGAGACATTTCTAAAGCTGGTGCTCCATCGTGCTTGCTTGCTTTCTTCCACAGACCTTCACTCACTCTGCTGAGTAAAGCACATTGATGCATTGGTAATGTTTTTGACAACACCATTCATGAGACACTTTGACTGCAATTTGTGTGCCCTAAGATAGGCATCTGAAGTACAGAAAGACCTCTCTCCTGGATCAGATGCTTGTACTTAGCTGCAATACTAACAGAGATGCCTATGAGAGATGGTTAGTTTTTCCATGCCCCTGGTTCAAGCATTCTTGATGTCAATGTCTTCATCCTCAGTGACTTTCTCAGCTGGGATGACAACCTTATGCTTATTCTAGGTAAAGTCTCCTGCAAGAACACAGAGTCATAGAATGCTTAAGGTTGGAAGAGACTTTTAGAGATCTTCTAGTTGAAGCCCCCTGCAGGGACATCTAGAGCATGGGGCACAGGTTTGCGTCCAAGTGGATTTGGAAGATCTCCAGAGAAGGAGACTCCACAACCTCTCTGGGCAGCCTGTTCCAGGGCTCTGGCATACTCACTGTTAAGAAATTCTTCCTTACGTTTCTGTGGAACTTTTGGTGCTTCAGTTTAGAGCAGTTTCCTCCAGTCCTGTCAGTGGCCACTGCCAAAAAGAAGCCAACCCCATCCTCCTCACTCCCTTCCCTGAGGTATTTATAGACACTGATCAGTTCCCCCCCTCAGCCTTCTCTTCTTCGGGCTGAACAGCCCAGCTCTCTCAGCCTTTCCTCATAAGGCAGATGCTCCAGGCCCCTCATCATCCTTGTAGCCCTGCGCTGGACCCTCTCCAGCAGCTCCACATCCCTCTTGTACTGGGGAGCCCAGAACTGGACACAGTGTTCCAGATTTCGCTTCACCAAGGCTGAGTATAGGGGGACGATCATCACCCTCAGCCTACTGGAGATGCTTTTCGTAATGCACCCCAGGATCCCGTTGGTCTTCTTTGCCACAGGGGCACACTGCTGCCTCATGGTCAACTTGTTGTTCACCATGACGCCCAGGTCCTTCTCAGCAGAGCTGCTCTCCAGGTCAGTCCCCAGCCTGTACTGGTGCCTGGGGTTATGCCTCCCCAAGGACCTTGCATTTGCCTTTGTTGACTTCATGAGGATTCTCACTGCCCTGTTGTCCAGTCTGTCCAGGTCCCTCTGGCTGGACGTGCAGCCCTCTCATGTATCAGCTACTCCTTCCAGTTGGTATCATCAGATAACTTCCTATGAGGGCACTCTGTCCCTTCATCGTGGTTGTTCATGAATGAATTGAACAGGACTGGACTGAGGACTGACCCCTGGGGGACACCGCTAACTACAGGCCTGCACCTGGACTCAGTGCCACTGATTGCCACCCTCTGAGCTCTGCCATGCAGCCAGTTTTCAATCCACCCAACAGCCACTCATCCCATACTTCCAGAGCTTTCCCAGGAGGATGTTGTGAGGGATCATAGAATCATAGAATCCTTAAGGTTGGAAGGGACCTCCAGAGATCATCTAGTCCAACCTCCATGCACACGCAGGGCCACACATTTCAGCTAAATTACCTTATTAACCACTTATGAACCATCATCAGAAGCTATTTGGTCCCTGAAAGTTTGGATGGTGTCAAAAGCCTTGCTAAAGTCTACTTAGATGACACCCTTCTCTCTCCCTTTGTCTATCCAGCTTGTCATTCCATCATAGTAGGCTATCAGGTTAGTCAAGCATGATTTCCCCTTGGTGAATCTATTCTGACTATTCCTGAGCCCCTTCTTGCTGTCCACGTGTCTAGAGACAACAGTCAGGATGAGCTGTTCCATCAGTGTCCCAGGCATGGAGGTGAGGCTGCCTGGCCTGCAGTTGCCCAGGTCCTCCTTCTTGCCTTTTTTGAAGACTGGCATGACATTGGCTTTCTTCCAGTCCTCTGGCACCTCCCCCATTCTCCAGGAGCTTTTGAAGATGATGGAGAGCAGCTTAACAATAGCATCCGCCAGCTCTTGCAGCACTCTGGGGTGCATCCCATCAGGACCATGAATTTGTGGATAAACACAAGACTCTAAGCAGCACTTTAAAAACGGACAAGTAGATGGACTATGTGGAAATGACAGCTATGAAACTGGGCCTGCAGGACACCCCTTCCACTTGACAACCTGGTCGACTTGGCAGCCAGGTTGGATACCCTTGGACGTCTCTAATAGTGCAAGATATCTACATTTAGGCAAATGAACTGGGATCTAATTGTCTCATGATTCTTCCTTCCTGCGATCACTTACTGACAAGTTGTATTTCAGCCCAGGGAGAGCTCTAAAGAGCTTTCCGCCAGTCATGGGTAACTAATGAGTTTTACTCTGGATTGCATAGGAAAAGAAAACAAAACCTCCCAGCTCTGTGGTCTTCTCATACTGTGTAAGGCTTTCCATGCATGTCCTGTATAATTCTAAATCATGGATTCCCAGTCCTTAGCAGGCCCTTAGCCTTCAATAAAGTTAGATAAACTGGAAAGAGCTCAAGTTCCTAAAAAAACATAGAGAAACGTGATGATGAAGGCCTAGGCCATCAAACTGCAACTAGGAGTTGCCCTAGTACACCAAGGCCCTAGTAGGGCTAGTAAACACTAAAAATGATGAAATCATTTTCACTGATGCTGAGTAGTATGGGATACTTCACGTCCACACTGTTAAGCTCTATCGCTCTCCCAGATAGGATAGCAGCACCCAGCTGCAAGCTGGAAATGTTTCCTGGGGCCTCTTACCTCTTGGGACATGTTGGGTGCTGTTTGGAAGAAAGCTAGTGGACGAGGGGTGAAAACAGGTCAGAGACCACTACAAAACATTGACACTATAGATGATTTTGTTGCAGTATTCATGAGTGTTCCCCACTGCTGTTTAATTTACTAAAATATATGTTTCCAGAACAGACTGTCCTACCACCAGAAGCAGCTATAGTCCTCATATTTTCCACCTCAGTCTCCTGCAGGTTATGTTCTTTTTCCTTTCTCAGCTCATGGAGTTCCTCTTCCAATTTCTGCTTCCCATAATCCCTAGAGGTAAGGACCAAGCTGTGCAAGAGGCAGGATGTGGTGAAAATGATACTACCTCTCTCCAAGAAGAAACTGAAGTGCACTCACAGGCCAGAGTTGTCATCTCACTGGAAAGAGTTCACCAAAGGATGGGTCTATTATCACCTATGGAAACAGTCATATTGCTTCTCAGGAGGCCTTTGGGCATACTTCATGGAAGTCTGGAACCAGGGACAAGGAAGACAGGCATTGGCTCCTACTGAGAAAAAAAAAAAAAAAAAAAAAAAGGCCACAAAACAATTTGGTAAGTTTGAGGTAGAATTTAACACACATAGTAGTAGATGAGGTCAAAACAACTGCAGCGACAGTCAAGGGAGACAAGTATCCAAAGGATCACAGAATGTGGGTGGAGAAGCCACTGGTCATTCTTATCTTTCATCCTGACTATGGCTTTGAGACCTGTGACTGAAAAGACAGTCGCACAAGCTAAACCCACATTGCCCTGATCTCCCACTAGCCTCCCTGGCTAGTCTGTGCTCATGAAATCTAAAGGATCCTCAAGAATAAAAAGTGCCCTGCTTTCAGAAGACTCGGTCTTACTCCTCTCCTGCTGGCCCAGGTTCAAGAAAAGCATACGTGGGCTTGATGCCTTCTGCACTTTCTGCTTTGTTTGCAGGCTGCCCGTGTGAGCTGGTTTGCCCATCAATAGTATAATGGCTTCTTATTCATCACAGTCCTAACCATGGCTTAGGGACATAAGTTGTCAGGAATGTGTGTGCTGCCGTTTTTAAGCACCCGAATCTAGTCATTTACTGCACATAATACCAGAACAGTAGTGGCAGTGTGGGGATGAGAGGACACAATGACAAACATTTGGGTGTTGGGTGAAGGAGTCCAAACACCTTAAATAGGGCAGGTGAAACCCAGTTCTAATATAGCATCTTCCCATAAGAGGGAATCAAGCCCTGTTAGCTTGTCTGATTGAGTGTAGATAGGGTGCTGGCAGAAGAATAAATGGGTCAATGTTGCTCTTTAGAAAATGGGTCATCGCTGGCATCTTTTCACAATGCTTTTGTTTATCGCTGTCTTCTCAGTTTTCAATGGCATTAATGTAGTTATACCTTCTCCTTTCTTGTGGTTGTCTTTCATCTTTCCTCCTCTCTGCTTAAAGTCCACCTTTCCACATCAGTAATTCCCACAACTAGAACCAATTTTGCGAAGACGCAATGTGAAAATGAGCACCTGCAGTATCTTTATTGAGTAGTTTGCTTACAGAGAATTCCTCTTTCATACAAATTCTAGTTTGCTATGACATTATAATCTGAATCAGTATCAAAATATTACTGAAATCCAGATATATAAAATATAAATTCTTTTTGACTATCAGCTACTTCTGACATTGTAGGTTGAGCAAACTTTTAGAAAAATACTTTTGAATAACTTGTTTTCTAGATTTATTCCCCAAAAGTTTCTAACTTCTCTTTTACTACATTCTTAAATGCATATGCATTTTCACAGATAATCCCTATCCATAGCAATTTTGCATTAGAATTACTGTTTGCTTGTATTTTTAAATACTTTATTTTTATTACTATTTTTTGGTTGTCCTTAAGTCTCCAGAGGCCCTACATTAAGTCAAATTTAAACTGTTTGACTCTGTATTTCCTCTGTATTCCTCTGTATTTCAGTGCCCTGATGTATCAGCAGTGAGTGCTTCCGAAGTTACTTAACTACATCCCAGTACGTAACTCAAAACGTTACTTAGCACTGTCTCATAGGTTATTTACTTTTTTTTTCTGCCCAGTGCTATAGCATTTGTACCCTCACGTACTTTTCCTGAACATGTATGTAAGAGGGTGAGTAATAATGACAGAACTAGGGATTCACAGAAAAGATTTCAAGTCATGCTCCAGAACTGCTTCAAGTCTCTCTCTTGCTGAAATCTGCCTCCACTCTGCGTAGCTTAACTGAACATGTGGTTATGTGAGCTGAGATCTGACCTAGATCTGATGTTAAGCACATGATTCCCTTTTGTACTGCTGGCTGCAGAAGCCTTGTATCATAACCAATCTAGCTGCAGCAGCCAATTTCTTTATCTTTTTCTTTAAACAGATTCATAGTCTTCAGTAATGATGTGTTTCTGTTGGTCAGAAAACACAGGCTTTTGAGGAGCTATTGCAAGTGGCTACAGTGTTTGCCCTCTGCCTAGCTTTTGGTTCAGTGTTGGTTAAGAGTTTCCCAAAGGAAGAAATTTCTGGTATATTGTTTCTGCTGCAGAAATGAGAGAAAAAGATGTTATTCTGAAACTGACAGATTTTTCAACACTCATTTGACTTCAAAAGGAAGAGCACTTGCATGGTTTACCTCATACTGCTGAGTGGCGAAGCGACAGTACCTGACATGGAAAAGTCTGTCATGGAAGGTGCATTAATAGGTAAGAATGTATCTTAGGTTCTCTGGTGTGAGAAAAGACTTTGCTAGAGTACAGAAAAATGCAGAAAGATTTACAGCTAAAACTTTGAAACCTTAAGTACATAGGCCTGAATATTCTTATAAAAGTCTCCGCATTAATTTTATCACAAGCACATCTACTCTTTCATAACTTTACATTAAGTCACGTACAAAGACTCATCAAACAGAAGTGAAGAACCTTCTGGCAAAAAAATATCCTTAAAATGTTTACCTACTCATAACTAATAGCTTTTGATTGTTCCGTAGTAAGCTTGGAAGCCATTATAGAAAGCGCAATTAAGAGTCTTGACATTTACTGTTCGTCCCAGTACAAATTTACTAATGGATACAATTCCGTTCCCTTTTGCACCATACAATGCCACAAACTCAGTTCAGAGTAATGCAGACTTCCAAGGGTGAGCTGGGAATAATTACACAGAAGGTCAAAAGCCTCTTGCCCTGCAATAAGTACCATTTCTGACAGGCTTGCTAGTTTGTTTAAATAGAACATTGCAATCAAGCAGATATTGGAAAAGATCTCAAGGAGATTACTTTCATACAGTACAGAATCTCCATCATAAAGAAAGATATACTTCATTTTCAATTATTTTACTTCCAAAGGGAAAAGCTCATGTGGAAGGTCACTAAGAGAGATGGGCCTTTCAATATAGAGGTGCAACTGCAGTTCTGGTTACTGCGAGTTGCAACTCTATATTCAAAGTGGGACTTTATTATCAAACTTGAATCTAACAATAGGCTCAACATCACGCTGCCTGCAAAGAGGCTGCATAGCTGCCTTTAAACTAGTCTCCATGCAGCAATGATGTGATATTTTTGTCATGGAAGGTTGGTAGCGATGATTTAGAAATGCAGACATTTTTCAAGTCATTTTTCAGTGAAAAGGAGTGGAAGATGTTGATTAGGACACACTAATCATGTAAAACAGACTTGTATAGAGGTGTGGGAACATTTAGATGTATGTTTCTCCACAGTTTATTGTTCCATAAAAAAGCTTTCCTTCCTCTCCCTCCTGCTACATAACAATTCTTGCTGAACGAAGTGTTAGTTCAGTGCAGATATGGATGTCAACATCTTGACTGATAAGAAAGTTCTTCTAAGAAAAGGCCACAATGAATTTGTCTTTATTTGAAGAGTGAAGACCTGCAGCCTCCATTCCAGGTTCATACAGAAGTTCTTCTGGTTCTCTGGGACAGCCTGAGATGCATAGACTTGCTGCAGGATCAGGAATACAGTTATAAAGGGTATAGCAGCAGGCAATAGGCCTGCTATTGAAAGCAGACTGCAGGATCAAGTATATTCCTCAATAGAAACAGTGGCATTACTCTTTTATTTTCTAATTGTTCTGAATATTTGGAGCACTCACAGATCTTAACCTAAGAAGCAATGCAATTCCCTGATTTTAGAAAGAAACATTTTTTGAACTCCTGAAGTACTTCAGCTTTGAAAGAAAAACAAGTAAAAACTTTTGCCAGTATGCTACAAACCTGCCAAGAACTCCACATTTCCTATTAGTTATAATTATCAGAATGGCAAGTTGGCAAAAAGCCTGAACAAAGAGGTGGGTCTTCAGTCCTTTGCTGAACATGGGTAAGCTCAGGTTTAAGAGTGTTTCTGACAGGAGGAAGAACTGCTAAGGTAGCAATTATCTGTCCCCCAGAAGATTACACCCAAACTTCCTGGTTTCCCCATTGCTGAAGCTCTCTGAAAGAGCATTACTGGCATGGGAAAGACAGTACTGACTAACTGGTCTTTGTGGCTCATGTGATGATTGCCACACTAAATTTCATCTGGCAGTGAGGTATCATATTCCCTCATTGTCTCATTTTACCCCAAAGGTTTGCAGTCCCCTTGACTCAGAGTCCCATATACCGTGTGCATCCCATCTAGTCCATATAGGATGAGGATGACAGCAATTAGATCTACATGCAAAAAAAGCAGACCATCTGCTCAGTGATGATGAGATCATCATCGTTTTGCTGCAATAATCTCCCACTTGCAGCATGTGTCACAAGAAAGAACCGTTTGCCCTGTAAATCTGCAGGTTTGATCTTGTCTCTGGATCGCTCCTGAATAGGTTGCTGAAAGGCTCTCTAAGGCACCTCCACCTTTTAAATGGACTCCACCCTCTTTACTCACACAGAATTATGAGGAAGTCGCTGCCTTTTTATTTGTTGCTTAAACTGACCTGTTAAAGATCATAGGCTATTTTATGCACTACATAAACTGTGGGGCTTCTTTCAAGTCTCACAACAAAAGAGAGCTTCAGGTATGAAAGTGCTACCTCTGAGACATGGGAGAGGGAGCAGATTACGTTTGTCCCAGGATACAAAATGTGCGCGTTCATAGGGGTTCCCAGCTTCATTCAGTGGTGCTGACATATGATCTGTTACAAATTTTAGTTCCAAAGAGAGAAATCATCCACTTGTATTTCCGACCACATTTGAATCAAATCCAGAAGTTAGACTCATGACAGTTTCGGATACAGTGAGGTCTTAAGGATGGATTGATTGGTGTAAGCCGTATTTTTGGGAAAGGATTATTCATAAGCACACACATTTCCACACAGCAGGTCAAGTGAGTTATCTTTCAGCCATTCATGTCAGACCTTGATATTATGTCACTTCTGCTTCCAGAGTACTAGCCTTTGATGGAGATGTTTCTCTAGGTATGATGTTTGCTTTAGCTGCTGGAATGAATATGTTTTGTGACTGTAGGTGCATGCCTGGAGAGCAAGACCTCACTTAATTCCAATTCCACAAGTCATTTTTATTTAAATAAAGATGCCACAGCTTTTGCCTTTTTTCCCCAGTTAGTCATGTAAGTGCGTGCTCTGAATTCTTTGGGCAGGGGATGCTGTATTGGCAGGCACAGCTGTGAATGCTCAAGAGGCTTGCAGACCTCCCCACCTCTTGTCCACGTGAGCTCCTCACGTGCAGCCTATGAAAGTCTTGTCTGTCCAGGTAAAACTGGCCTGACCTCCTTAAGGTACACAGGCAGCTTACTAACACATTAAACATGCCTGAACACAGACAGTACTAAAATGCTCCGAATTAAGTCTTCCATCGCACCTACTCTTGCGGCCTCCTAGATGGTCAAGAAGGGATTTGGCTTGGGGACGACCTCAGGTAACCCTCAAGATATAGCGCTGATATACTACTCTATGTCAGCACAGCTACATGTTCTTGCCAACCCAAATCTCTCTTGGCCTCTGCAGTGGAAATTAGAAGTAGGTGCGCCAACATGTATCGGTAGAGAAATGCACCCTTAATCCATGACTGTTTACTTTATAAAAATTGAAGTATTGTAAAAGCCATTCCTTTATGCAATGCAGCCTACAGATTATAGACTCAAGAGACAAGGCATGGATTAAGTGCATTACCACACAATGGACACATGTCTGTTTGATTTTTATCACTGTCAAATAAGCATTGAGAAAGAGTCATAAGAAAAATATTTATAGTAATAAATCCCTGTAGTGACATCTTAACATGATAACATTCAGACTGAACACTCAAAAAACTAAAAGTATATAGAGTGACTCAGGTATTCCAGGTAACCCATGACATATTGTAGAATAGAGTTACAGGTGTAGAGTTACACCAACATTTCTGGCTAGCTAATAGAAGCAGCTGGAGCAAAGGCACTTCATGGGGTTTGGAGAAAAAAAATGGAAACCTCTGAGTTATCTGCATGGCAATCTTAGTGCAGTAAGTATGGGCAACTTTTCTTACCATTAATGACATGATCTGTCCTAGTAAACATCATTCAAAATGTAATGAGCACAAATCACAGCTGCTTTCATATGTCCCGCAACAAGGTTTGTACTGTTCTCCAGCCTCACACAGCCATGGAAATAACATCACGGCAATAGTTTGCTTCCCTCTGGATTTTTCCCCTTTACATGCTTATGTCGACAGTTTGCTTTGCTTTACTTTAGTCACTAATGTGGTTAAAGTCTGTAACCCTCTTGATGACTGCTAAGGCTGCATAGCACATCTCTTTCAACAGGTTCCTGTTTCCCGGCGGTAGCACAAGGTCTCTGATTCATAGGCTGTGGGATAGTGGCCATGCAATGACTGCAGCTCACTGTCCCCTGGCACTGGGATCAAGCTGGGAGCTGGTGCAAGCCCAGAAATTACCATGGCGTAGAAAATACCATCCTTGGCTTTGGCTTTTGAGGTTGAGTTTCTTTGTCACTATTTTTTTTCTCTTCCATTGCATTTCAGGAACTAGGAGAGGAATGCAAGTGTTTCTGTATCACACTCTGTAATTTAACATAAGACTAATATTTTGTCTGGCAGCTTCTCTAGATGATTTCTTGTATGAGTATAGATGATTTCTTATATGAGGCTTCCCCTTCCTTTCTCTCCTCTTACCCCTTTCCTCTGAATTGAACTGCAATATTTTGAAAAATGGTGCTATTTGACAGCAGAGCCCTTTCTAGCATCGAATAAATTAGATATGGCTGAATGTGGTAAATACCTTTGCTAAATGTGCCTTCTTCTTGGTTTGTTAAAGAAAAAGAGCATCTCAAGACTGTTTTACCAAAAGTGTGTTAATTTGAATTGACTGAAAAACTCAGAAAAGATTTTCTGAGGTTTTTTTAAAGTGGGTTTTGAAGAGAGGGTAGAGCAAGAGGAGGAAAAGCCTTTTTTTTCTGGTGCTGTATTTTGTTGAAATAACATATACTTTCCAAATAAAAAAAAAATTAGGATCCTAAGATAGCTTTGGAATCCAGCTAAAATTTTTGATTATATCCTCATGACTAGACTCTCTATGATTTCCTGCCAATCATTCTTATCATTTCTACCATTTGCAATGGCCAGGTGGCCTATGAGGCAGTTCAACAAGAAAGAAATTACATTGTCCAGTGGCTCAGTTGGTAGAAACATTCCCATTGCAATATCCATAGAGCACTTGGACACTTTTCCCATGAAGAAAATGATATTTTTCAGACAAAATTTTGCTGTTTGGAGACAAAGTTGGGCTTTTGCAATAATAAAAATACTGATAGTAATAATAATAACATTTTTATGGGCAATAAATTCTGTTTTCTGTTCTACCATTCATGTATTTGTGAATCTTTACTTTTACAGAGGAAATATTTTTTTAAAAGATGAGCCTCACATGAACAGTGAAAAATTCAGAAATCTACATAGGAGTGAACCAGGAATATCTTATGTGAGATACAGAGAGTTTATCTTCATTCTTTGATAAAATTAGGTTTCTGAAATAGTCAGTTAATATCTTTCAGAAGGCATATGCAATCAACTGTATATTAAAAATACAGAATGACTGCAACTTACTGATCATATACTTTCTTTTTTTTTTTGGTTGTTAAATCATATTCAAATAATGCTGCTGTGTGTCTTGTGACTGAGTGAAGTGTAAATATCAACCAAAGCTTCCACCAACTTAAAATATCACAAACTGAAAATGGTGCTGCCAAAAAGATGGATGTTTGTATATTGCTCAGTACTTCCCTGTTTTTCTCTTTTGTGTTTATCAGTGCATTAATTTTTTCCTTGTTGCACCAGTGTATTTTTATTATTTAAGCAAATTATCATGGCTGAGGTAAGTAATATGATTATTCCTTGCTAGCTGGCACAGTGCCACCCCTTTCATGTTCATGAGCGAGTCAGCTCTGAATTATAAGGATACAATGTCCCAGATGGATTTAGTGGTGACATCATAAATCCTCGCTCTCACGAAGACACTAATACTTGCTGCTGCCAGTAATTTGCTGACACCACGGATAGTTAAGAGCACAAATAAAGATGTCTTTCTTGGAAAAGGAGCATGGAAGCCAAAGCTGCTGCAAAAGAAAACACCAGCCAGGTGAACTCCTTTTGAAATACGCCCATTAAATGCCAAACAAAAAAGGAACAATGTTTTGCTGTGCTCATAATGGGCTTTCCAAACCATGGTCAGCTGAATACAAAAAGGTAAAAAAAATGTGTTTGAGGAATTTAGCAATAGTTGGTTAGTTATTTCAGCTTGGCTAAAGCGATTTTGGAGCAGCTTGGGGGTCACAGTGACATAAGCATATGGTCAGATAGGGCCTGGCAGAAGAAAGAAAAGAAGACTCTGTTGAGCTGCCTGCTTTTATCACCATCTTTTTTTTTACCCTGCTCCAAAGGGGAATCCTCTCTGGCCCCCTCTGGCTCCTGATCCTCATTTAGTATCATTGCCACAAAGCTGTGAATGAAGAGGGATTAAAAGTTTGCATGTCTCCATTGCAATGTGGGCATCTAGGATGACTATTAGTATATAGCAAGTAGGGTCTCTGCTTTTCAGTAGTGCTGGAAGGGAGGTCCACAGACCCCCCTAAGCTCAACCCAAATGTCATGGATGCTCAGCATTTCACCATCTGTACCTAGGAGCCACATAGTTTTGGAGTTAGAGGCCAGGGAATGTGTCTCAAATTTTCAGAAAATAAGCCCTCTCTCCAGACCTGCATGGTAGGAACATCACAAGGCTGAAAAACAGAAGTCCTCTCATTCCTAGAAAGAGACAATCATTGGAGGAGGTCTGGCCATGTCTTGTCAATGTGGTGCATGGCTGTCTTGACCCATCCCTTCAGCCTTTCTCTCTACCCGTCACCACTCCCTGCCATCTAATCTTTCAAAAAATAAATTCCAAGTCACATCACAGCATCCATTCAGCCACAATTGGTTGCCTCCTGAACAGACTCCTTTAAACCTACCCTCAAAATAGGGTCTCCTGCGCCACTGTTGCTCAGGAGGCCTTTCTTCTAGGACCTTACCATCTCTCTTAAGCTCTTTTTCACAATATTTAGCAGGTCTCACATTTCTCCCATGTATCTCTGACATCAGGTCTTCCTTTTCTGTAATAAAATTCCACTTAGCTTCCGTAAAGGTGGCGCACGCTTAATCTCACAACAACACAGCGATGCTGAAGACTGCAGACTTTGCCTTATGAAGTGCATGTGGCTCTTGGGCAGTGATATGGAAATCTTCTATGTAATAAAGTTATGCATATAATTACTCAGCTTATCCCAAGATGTCAAGTGGGATTATCAGTATCTAGGCACAGATCTTCATTTTAGAATCCATAATTTGAACATGGTTTAATACAAGAATGTTGGAAAAATGTGTTCCTTCTCTTTGCTTTCTGTGTTCTTGGGCAATTTCAATTTTGTATTTTCTCTGTGGCCCAAAAAATGATAATTCCTGCCACCATCTAAAACGTAAGATTAGTCTCACAATGTTACATGGTTTCAGTACCTGTGGCTTTGCAAACAGATCAAAATACCTGTCCTCTACTGTGAAAAATGCAGATGCAAAACTCTCTATAAAATACACTTTATATTATCTTGACAATGAATATGTTTGTGAATTGTGTCAAATGGAGGTTGGCTTCCTGTGCTATATGGTACAGGTTTTTTTTTGGATAGTGCTGATTCTCATCTCATTTACCCGAAAGCTGTCAAACATCTTGTGTACGTAACGTATCTGACATGCTAGCCCACAGCTCAATCCAGATTATACTTGTTTTAAGAACTCCACATAAAGTTATATGCAATTTTTATCTATTTCAAGCTTGCTGCGATCTGTCAGCATTTCCCCTTCATTCTTAGCTGGCAAAGCAGTGCTATGACACTTGTAAACGTTGCCAGATGAATCAGTGGCTTGGGTTCGGTGCATAATTCAGGCCTCCAGGTTTTCAAGTCCTCTGAAGCAGCAGTCAGCATTGGAGCCAAGGTTTAATATCATTAGTGTATTAATTTATGTCAGTGGTTGAGTGTCTTTTTTTACCATATATCGTAGAAAATCTACTGCAAGGAACTGATCAAAAATGACAGGTTTTCTTTTGGCTATTGCCTGTGATATAGGCTGCTTAATGCCAATATTCCTTTCCAAAATGGAAACTGCGATTCTTGGTGGAATAATGGAGCTTCTGTTTCTCTGTCACTGTCAGAAATGGAAATTCAGAGCAATCTTTTCATCAGCCTGAGATGCCAGATGAGATTAAAAGCCACAAAGCCAAGAGGAGGCATCTGATGCACTGCTTTGAACATAGTTCTGAACGCTCTTTGGTCCATCACTTTGCAGCAGTACATCAACCTTCCTCGTACTCTCCCCATTAGAGCCGCTGCCTAAATGTGAAATAATTAGCTGAGGTTGAGGTCTTCTGGAAACTGCTCTGCTAGAAGAAATTCAAGTCTGTTTTAGGGCTGTCAAGGTCTAAACTTGAACTATCTGAACTATCTCAAAGAACAAAGTAAGTGCACTGGTGCAAGTTGAAACTCAGGGGGTGCAATCAGACTGCCTCTTCATTGCGGAAATGAGTCACTGAGACCTCTCTGTTGGGGAGAATAGTGAAGTTCAGTCCAGTTCCTGCTACCCCCAAGTTGCCAGGCTCAGGCTTTTCAACAGGGAGTAGCAGTCATAACATATCCGCTATGTAGATTAGCTGGAGTAATTAGCATGGGCATGGATCTGGCAGCCCGAGAGCAAGTTCTCAATCCCTCTGGGCTCTCCTGGCCCTAGACAAGCTCAGTGCAAATAATAGAATCTATTGTGTCCCAGAGTTTGAGGAATCAATTGCTCTACAGCTTAAACCCAGCCTTGTTACTAAACCTTCTCTCCATCTCACACACATGGAGTGCCTGGTATGAAGTGCGTTGTTGTCATAATGAAATCATGGGGAATCAGATGGAAAAATGTGTGTTTGAGCACTTAAAGCTAGACTTGTACACCACAAAACAGACTTCACAAGTAGAGGTCAAGGTGGCACCAATTAAGACAAGATTATATTTAATGGAGAGTCACCTGGATTGAATTAAGTGTATTTTCTTGGACCTAGTAGGCTGAAATCAAGATAAACAAACTGCTCCAGAATTCCTAGTTGACCTTCTAATAGTTATGACCAAATTTGATTTTCAAGTCTTCAGAGCCCCCAAATCATCTTTTATATAAGAATGCACATTGCTACCAGGGAGGTCTGTTTGTTGTGATGAACAGAGCATAAAATAAATCCCTCACACACAATACCGCAGGTGGAAGCTGCAAGGCCATTTCTCCAACCAATAGAGCTAATGGGCCTCCAGTGTAAAACACATTTTTTAACTCCCTTTCTTCAGACTTTCTTTTTGTTGTGAGAAATACAATGCCAAAAAGAGCTTAATTGCTTTGTTTTCAACTCCATAAACTGCTGACATGTCACTGGTGTTGTGGTTAAGCAGACATGGTAAGCCCACCAGAGTTCAAGCTCATGCTGCAGTCTCACACTGGGGCCATCAGTTTTCCTTTTTGTTGTAAACTTTATTGGTGTTGCTTGTTTAAAATAGGAAACTATACATCTACGCGGAAACACAGAATAGAAACAGTACATACATCTCAATCAAGCAGGTTCAGTCTGCAGCATCTGTTTGTCTTACATAGGAATGATTCCTTGGAGAGGAAAAGTGTAAGTTAAGCTGAATCTAATCCTGTTCATATGCCAGTTTTGGGCTACATAATCTATTTTTTTCACATCAAGGTGAGCACTGGTAAATGGTTCTTCAACACAATAAAGTTTCTTCTGAAACTCTGCTGGTTCGCTGAACTCCACTTTTCCAGTCAAGACATTTCAATACATACTTAATGGCCACACATAGTTTTTTAGATCCCTAATGGGTCTGTGCTGATTCTTTGGACTCTATGAATCCCTGGCAGCTTCTTAATGAACAGACATTCTTGTTAACTTTCCCCATTTCTGCTAGCAGTGAGAACAAGAAAAGCTCATAAGGAGCTTCCTTACAGCCCACTGGAAATGTCTAAAATTTATAGTTTGATTTAAAACTGGACTAGCACGAAATTTCAAAATGAAAACATTCCTTGTGGACTCAAAGTCATTTCATACAGGCTTTTCAAAAGTTAGCCAAGCTTCCAAGCTCTTAAGAAACTTAAAACACCTGCCATAAAAAGAAATGAATGTCAGCCTGCCAGTATTTACCTCACATGATGTTGACTTGAACACTATGTCCATGGTTCAATGGTTCACAGTCCTGCCTACCAGGATTAGAATTTTTTTTACTATTATTACAAAAAGATGGGAGGACCTAGCTTTTCGTATCATATGCAGAATGTTTGCTCTTTTTTTTTTCTAACAAATAGAGAAATAAATCTGATAAAACAATACTTTGGATAAGATTGTAAAAGTTTTGAAATAAATGTGTCTTTCTGTATTTGTTTAGTCTAAATCTTGGAGCTGGGGACAAAAAAAAAAGAAAAAGAGATGAAAAAAAATGCAGCATCAATAGATAGTTTTTATAAAGTTTGCAAAAACATTCCTAAAAACTGGTTTGTGGTGAACCTAAATAAAAGTGTAATGATCTAAATGTCTATGTTTAGCACCATCTAGTTCAGTGCATCCCAGCCTAACTATATTCGAGATTTAGTGGCCACTACCTTCTCTCCCCCAGCCAGCTAGCACCAATGTACAACCAAACGTCACCCTCACCACAGCACCAGGGTTGCTGATACTGCCCCACACCCTTTCTCCTCGCCTCTTGATCTCCTCCTATCTCGGTCCTTGGTTCATGCTACAAGGGACTGGAGCATCTATCGTATAAGCAGAGATTGAGTGAGTTGGGCCTGTTTAGCTTGCAGAAGAGAAGGCTGAGAGGGGCTATTGTATGAGAACAGGCTGAGTGAGTTGGGGCTGTTTTCTCTGCAGAAGAAAAGGCTGAGAGGGGGTCTGATCAATATCTATAAGTATAAGGGGAAATGTAGGGCCAAACTCTTCTCAGTGGTGGCCAGTGACAGGACAAGGGGCAATGGGTGTAAGCTGAAACACAGGCAGCTCTATCTCCATGTGAGGAAGAACTTCTTTCCTGTGAAGGTGCCAGAGCCCTGGCACAGGCTGCCCAGGGAGGCTGTGGAGTCTCCTTCTCTGGAGATCTTCCCAACCCGCCTGGATGCAGCCCTGTGTCCCGTGCTCTGGGTGTCCCTGCTGGAGCAGGGGGTTGGACTAGATGATCTCCAGAGGTCCCTTCCAACCTTAACCATTCTGTCATTCTGTGATACAAATGCCCTACCAGCTCTTCATATTGCCCTGAACTCTTTCTCCTCCGAGCCCCGCCACCACTGCCGCTCAGTCCCTGTGCCAGACTGTACTCGCCGGGAATCAAAGGCCACGATCCCAAAGAACCCCTACATAACTGGTTCCCTGTCATGCCAGGTCCACATGAAGCTAGCAAGCACATTGGGCTAGCAAGCACACTGCGTGACCTGCCACACAGGGTAAGAACTGGTGACTTCTAATACCTCTGTGTGTTTTTTGGATTGGTGAGCAATGCAGCCCATTGCAGAACGGTGCTGAGAAATCCTCAAAAGGGTGCTGAGAAATCCTATGTTAAACAGCATGTGCTCCTCCCATGTCTAAAAGCACCACCTCAGAATCCTGGCTAGGGTATTATCATCATAGCTAAATGTGCTACGTGACAATTATTAAATACTTTTAAGGAATTCCAAATGCTTTGTCACTACTACTTAAGCTTATAGTGTGCTGCTACCATAGTCAGTGCAGTTCATATATACTGAAAATAAGATATATTTTAGATGTTAACGTGGGGAGAAACAAGGTACCTTTGTTGACTGTTGGCTCTGGCATGAAGAGAGCCAAACTGCTCCAAATATGGAATTCACTTAAAGTAGATCGTTTTAGGATGGGATGTATCTGATTTTGAAGGAAATTTGATCCTTGTTAGGGGTACAACAAGTATGGGGACAACCCTGGATTTATCTAATACTGGGAATTAGCAACTCACATTTTAGAAGAGATTCACCTTGAGGGTGCGGTGCCACCACAGCTTTGCAGCTTCTGCCCGTCCTGTCTCCCGCCGCTCTCACCATTTCTGCTCTGCAGGTTCAGTGGTCAATCCTGCAGCAATGCAATCGGTCTCCAGTGGAAGCGCGTGTGGGAGCTTCACCGCGGCTCATCCAAGTTTCCAATATGGATACATCTCCACTGCCAAGACCAAGTGTGACCACCAAGCCCCGATTACCCACCCAGCACGCTGCTTATCTCACTCCCTGGCTCAGCTCCGTACTTCCCCAGCTCGCTCTCTCTCCAGGAAAGAGGTCAGCCTGGGTTCGGGGATGCTTCCCACTGGGAATGCCGGCTTGGAGGAGCACGCACCGGAGCAGGGAGGTCGGCCGCCTCCGCAGCCCTCCCACACTCTGCCCCCAGGCTCTACCCCACACGTCCTCACCCCACACCTCCGACGTGCAAAACCTCCCTGCGCTTGCACGCTGCCAACCGGGACCAGGATGGCCTGTGGCAGAGCCCTGCTGCAGCTCCAGGTGCTTTGGACACGGGGAAATACACACGAAATCCTCATCGCAGCTTCGAGGCATGAGGCTCTATGGGTTTCATTTATTAATTCCTTACTGTCTCCTACAGCTAGTTGTGACCTTCTGTTATCACCTACTACTTATCTACTACCACTATCATCTACCTTATCTACTAGATAAGTCACCACCACCCTGCAAGTTACGGCCAGTGAACGAACTTTGGGTTGCTGCTGTCCTGAGCTGCATTCGAGCTCGAGACCATCACCAACACCACCTCTACAAATAACCCCTCTGCCAGGATAGCCCAGGAAAGAATTCTAAGCCTTGAATCCTCCTTAAAGATTGTGGGTACACAGCCATCCATGTAAATCAAACTAAAGTTGACAGTCCCGAAGGGCCACATTAGTTTTCTCACAAAAAAAAAAAAAAAAAAAAAAGTTTTTTTAAAAAAAATGAATGTAGCACTTCTGTCCCACACTTGGCAGGTTATGCATTTATTTTAATTTGCAGCAACCGTGACTGAGTTACATTCATCTTCCCAGATGTTGCTAGTGATGAAAGCTCAAGGAATAAGCCTTTTCTGCTGTTGATGTACTATGTGCCAAACCTCATCTTGAGCCCCTGGCTCCCGCTGTACTTTTCTTGTGTCTGTACTGCTGCTTTGTGATAAATGAGACTTGCAGAATCACACGTACTGTGGTACGGGAACAAGCATCTTGTCTGGGGAGTGGTCAGCGCCAGAGGCTAAAACCTTGTGTTGTGTGTACATCTGCAGAGGCTCGTGCAATAACCAAAGCGGAGTTATTAAAACTAAAGCAAAGGTGCTGAGGCTTTGATTACAAATGTCAAACAGAATGGGAAACAAAGCAACTCGAAGAAGAAGGGAAGAAAAAGGCCCAGGCACTGCATTCATCTCCCCCCCGTTCTTGTCACAACGGGCTGCTTTTCTAGCTTTGTTTTATTTGCTCTAGGAGCCTTTGCAGTGTTCCCTTTTTGGCACGTTTGCAGAGCCCTGGGACTCAGAGTTTACTCCCAACTACACTGAAAAGCCCCAGATGGTAGAAATGATCACTTGCAAATAAATAAAGAAATGGAATCAGAAAGCCTAGTATGAACACTAAACCCGCCTTTTCTCTTTCTTTTTTTTTTTTTTTTTTGGAAGATGCCTCATGAACAGATGGCATCTGGCTTAAATAGCCATTTTCCAAATTTGCACGCACAGAGATGGATTTCGTTTCAGCTAACTATACGTTCTTGATATCTGAAGCTTCCCCTCCTACCCCCCGAACACATGGCACCTCCTCGAAGGATTTACCCAACCTCTATTTGCAACAGGGTAGACGAGGCAGAGGATCCCGGTTCCCAGCTCAGGAGTAGCCTCAGAGTTTCTCCTTCACATTACTAACTTGCACAATCTCCACAAGCCCAAACGTGAGAGGAGTCAATAGCACAGCTGAGGTTAACACCCCTGCTTCATGTATGTGCAGTCCTTGGGCTTTGTGTTGCCCTTGTTTATCTCCATTCATACCAGACTAGTGACATGGTGACAGTGACACAGGACTGACCAGACCCTCTGGGCTCCCTTTCTCCTTGACTGGGCCGTCACCAACCAGGAGAGATGGACTTTGTAGCGCCAGCCCAAACTGAGTGCCTGGAGGGAAGTGAGAGCCAGGAAGGTCTGCGGAGCACCCTGGTCTTCAGGACACGCATAGTGGCACCAGCTGAGATGTGTGGGAAGAGGCATAAAAAAGATTTGACACTCCCTTCCTTTGGCTTTTAGGTTCTAATGCCTAAAACCAAAGAGCTTCAAAGCTCTTCCTGGTTTTCACATGAGCACACGGCCACCTGATTCCAACATACTTGGAATAAAGCTCCCAAAAGGTGCCCAGAGGTCTGAATTCATGGAAATACCCAAACCACATTTTCGAAGAGTGAATCACCACACATATATAGTGCATGGGCCTACCTATACCTATATGTGTACTTACACAAGTGTGTGCACTCCAGTCCCACCTCTGACTACAGGATACAGCTCATATTTAAACACAAGCGAGGGACAAAAGCCACCTGGTCTCGTGGGTAAGAAGAAGCTGAGGAGCAGCTCCATCAACCCCTCCAGTATCCATCTCTCCAAGACGTTTCAACCAGGCTGGAGAGGCAGAAAAGAAAGCTGCTTCCAAGGGAGTTTCCCACAGTCCTGTCCTGGCCATGCACAGAGGGAAGGGCTCTGCTCCGTGAGATGATGAAGCAGCCTCATCGTGCTCCTTTCTCAAGTCTGCTGGTTCCTCGGACACGACAGCCTGAGGCTGCACCAACAAGGACTGGGTTTGCTGCTCCTAATGACGTGGGAGGATGATGGTCACACATGTGTTGGTGTAAATGGTTAAGATTTTTGTGCTTGAAAATCATGCCCAAGAGAGCAACCTGACAGTGTGTTAGGTGAGGTACTATAATGATTCTCTTATTTATGGTAGTTTTCTACACAAATTCCGGTTTACTGTAAATGTATTGCACTATATACTTATGTTCCAGTTGTGACTGCTGGAAGGAGACAGAAAACCTGCAAAACTCTTGTTTTCATTCCAGATGAAGTTATCAGAGCAGGGAACAGCAACAGGCTTCACCCATCAGTGCTGCCACATATATTACATTGAGTGTGTCACATTTATGATCCAGTTGATCATGGGAGAGGGAAATTTAATAACTCCTCACAGATTGCATACCAGAATCCCTTCCCGACGTAGCATTAGTAAGAAACGCAGAGGGGAGCCCATAATAAATGTTACAAGGGGAAATACCTTTGACTGATAAGGAGCTGAGCGGATGACAAATCACAAAAACCTCCAGTGAACCCCACAGGAGCAGATAACCTTGAGACGTACCTGTATATAAAGATTAAACAGCAACCTTAGCTCAGCAGAGATTTATAGAGCTTTGCAAGTGTCTCAGTTTCACTGTTTGCTTTCTTAGTCATTTCTGGACTTTATTGTTAGTTTCTGTCTGTTAATATTCTGTACAGGTCCCAAAATACATGAAAAGAAAAGTCACCCCAGAAAATAAAGAATTTATTTGCAATATTTTACAAGGAGGTTTTATAGATCAATATCCCCAGGGAGTGAGACAGATAACGAGGAAAGGGCACAGTGCACCTGTGAGAGGGGTTGTGCAAAGATATAAACAAAAACACGCAGGATAAAATATATTGACATATTTGAGCTCACTGGCTAAATCTGGTTATTCATTCCTCCATAAGCGACAGTGCTAGTTATTGTGGGCTATATATTTTTGCTAAGACAAATACGTGAGGCAGTAAATGCCTTCGTTAGTGAGCTTCAACAGGAAGGGTTGTGGCTACTGCTGCTATTTGGGAAAATATCCAAGGGGGGCCAGTTATGAACTGGGTCGAAACCTTCCCGGCCCACTCCTGCCCCAAGGCTTAAGCGAGGCAGCAGGGCCCTGACACCCTTAGGGACTGGTTCGTCCTAAACCAGTGACTCCCTCCAGCTCCAGTTGGTTGCCCTTGATTCCTCGTCTGTAAGAAGGGTATAAGGTTGCCTAATTTATGAGGCTGGGGAAATCAAATCCTTGGTGATCATGGAAATATGGCCTCTCCAGTCTTGTCCTTGTGCTTTTAATTCCCAACCAAAACATGATGCTCTTTGCAGCGCAGCAGGACAGGGCGCATCTAGGCGGCTTCTCAGACAAGTCTTCCTCATCGGCGTGTAGGTTCGCAATAGGGAATCGCACCATGAAAACAGGGGCGGACGTCGCCAGAGCTCCGCTCGAGCAGCGTGAGAAGCCACCAGGCCCAGGGCTGTTGCTGGCGGTATTTCTGAGGGCAGAGAAAGCGGCTCGCGCTTATCTGCTCTGTCAGCCACACAGGCAAAGTCGAAGGCGGCTACTGGAGGCTGTCCTTGACCACACCGAGAGCCGCACGTGTCGCACGTCGCGTACGGAGCAGCGCATGCGGACGTCCCGCTCCCAAGGGCACGCTGAACTAAGGAAAAGCAATGGGGGCCGGGGGAGGGACTAGATGACAATGGAGCCCTTGTTTCTGCAAGTGGAAGGAATAACTTTTCAGGAACAGACAATAGGTGGAGGCGGCGTTGGGCGTAGGCGTTCGCTGGAGACGGCAGACTAAACAGGAAGTGATGTCTTCCAGACTGATGGCACTGCTGGGAGAAGCAGATATTAAAGGCAGGCGGGACACCAAGGAGGAACAAACAGCTCATTGTGCGGGAAGCAGAAGGGCTCCGGGAGGGCTCCGGCCTCGCTGCTCCTCGGGCTCATTAGCGGCTTTGGAGAGTCACGCGCGGCTCCGGTCGGCAGGTTTAGCCTCCCCTCAGGATGAGGCTCCGCAGACTCTAAATCAAATCACGCTCTTTATTTGTTCCTCCGCCTGAACCATGCCAAGCTGTGCTTTTTATTAAACAAACGATTATCTCCCTTACGAGCAAATGAGCGGAAATGCAAAGGAAAGGGAAAACATGCATTTAGGAGAGATTTCACCGTTGAGGGTAAAGAGTGGCTGAAAGCTTCTGGCCTGGTATCCACAGCTGTCCTTAAGCTGGCTTAAACACAGAGATAGCTCTGTGGTGGGACGGTCAGTCGTGAAGGAGAAGCCCATGAATCTCTGCTAGGAATGGCCACAAGCAGCACCCAGTTTAACCTAAGTATGAAACTGCTCTTTCCAATACATCATAGCCTTCATTCAGTGATTTGCTCTTTAACTTACACATGCACAACAAATGCATCAACTCTCAAGTGCACTGGTATCTAAAGAACGTTATACATTCATTAATTCAGCTAGTTTCTCTACAAACTGGAAAAAGAAAGAAGAGGGAATGAAGCAGACAGACACATGATTCCGTTTTTACTTACTTAGTAAACCTAGATTATATAGTAATGCAAAAATATTTTTATATCATCCCAGGACATTTTTGTTTATACTGCTGAGTGCTATTTTATTTGTTCCAGCTTTGCCACAGATGCACAAACACGGAGAAAGGAGAAGGAATGTCTGCTCTTATAAGATGCCTTTTAAAAACTAGAAAAGCAAGTAAAATCCATTTCTTAAGAAAACATTCCGTTAAAAAAATGACTATATGTTTATAGAAAAGATTTTTTTAACAAAGGTTTAATTAAAAAAGTTAGTAACTGGGTATTCCAGAAGGTTTGAGTCATCCACAGTAATAATTAGGGGTTTTGTTCCATACAAAATGCTTTATTTAACCTTCATGCCTCCATTCAGATAATTATACAAATGCATACATTTAAAGGTTTAAACTCTATTTCAATTCACAGCTCAATTCATAGGAAAGTTGAATACAGAAAAGCAATGCACCAACAAAATATGTCTGAGACACCATTAAAAACGATAACACTTGTTCATTTAAATCTTTGAGAATAGACTGGAATAATCATCCTCTGACAGAATTTCATTAGGGGACTCCCTTTACATTATCATAGGGCAAAAATCACCATTTTACAGTAAAGGAAAAAAAGCTCTGAGTATATTTACAATACATACACTATACATAAATACAAGAACAACACTTACATAATATTAATAAACTTATAACATAGGTGTTGCCTAAACACTACATAGCATATAAATGCAGAGGAAACTATTGGAAAATTAGATCTTCAGATGATCACTTATTTCATTTTTGAAGAAAAGTAATTTTTGCATTTAAAATCCTTTGAAAAGAAGGCAAAAGAAAGACTTTAGAAACTAATATATTTGCTTGCTAGCACTGGCATTTTTCATCCTTTTAAGTATAGGACCTCTATTGACACTATTATCTCTATGGGGTTACTGATAATGACCCTCCCTTTCACATCTTATCATAGGAAAGAGAATCAGGTGCTGTACATACTAATTCCATTGCTGTGAAGCTTCAGTCTCAAATTAATGACTTTGTAAACTCAGGGATGTTTTTGTATTTTTACACAGGAGGATCAAATGAACACTCATTAGTATATAGGAAAATAACAACCTGATTGGAAGGAACAAACTAGGGCCAAATGCACCCCCATCCTTCTCATTACATTTAACTAAGGCCATAGGGGAATTTCTTTCATCCAGAAGTGACTTGGCCAAGAATGGTATTTTTCATTATTTTCTTGTTTCTTCCTAAACGCAGCTGAAAGAAGTCTCCAATTTAATGCTGTTTTTGACCTCACATATTGACAGCAGTGTCCAGCTCGCTCTTTCACTTGAAGTGTTTGAGTGTTTCTGTGTGTGGGGGTTGAAGGTTTTAAGGCTGGTGGTGCATGAAACTGAATTAATTCATTACTCTCTCTGTGCATGTTCTAAGTGCAATGGGAGATCTAACATTTTAGGGACAGACACCAGGTCAAATGAGCTTCATGTGTAGGTGTTCACCAGAGAACGTGGATTAACAACGAAGCAACGTATAGCACAACTGGGAAAGAAATAAACTGTGCTCTTTTATTAAGAAGAAGACATTAATATAGCAATAAAGAGTAGTCTGAAACTAGAAATGAGAAAATAAATTTTGAATCTTGAAACAAGATCACTTCTGATGCAAAGATTATGGCTCAAACTGTTCTTCCACAAGCACTCCTTACATCTGCAAGGCAGCAGCAGGGAGAAAAGCAGCATTTGAACCTATTTCTGCACTCCATGGTTATGACAACTCATTAAAGCCAACACATACTGGAATGTGTCCCCTTAGCAGACATTATTATTACTTTGCAAATGCAGCATTCGCACCATGAAGCAAGGTTTGATAGCACAAAGCAGGTCAACGTGTGAAACAACACCCATGTGTCCCTTCACTACTGCCATTTTGGCTCACTGAAAATTTTGAGACTGAGCTGGGGAAGATGCTGCAGGTCACCCATCCAGACCCCAAATAATCTTTACTGCTGTTATTTTCATAATAGCCAAGGTCCTTGACAACTTTTTGCTTGTGCAGAGGACTGAATGAGTGAGTACTAAAAATGCTAACAGGCACTACAGGAGCAATTCAGTTTATTTCCTAATTCAAACTCGGTAAACACAAGCTGCTAATAGAGGTATGCTGGTAAATCAACAAAACTAAGATAAAAGCATCGTTATTTTTTGTCAGGACAAAGCAAAAAAACCCATGGCTTCTTTGGGGATGATGAAGATGAGGCCCTTTCCAGTGCAAGAGCTAACACACCCCATGCTGGAGTCTGCTAAACCTCTTAACACTACAGGTTTCTAAAGGTGTCTCTTTGGAGCACTGCTGCTTCAGAACAAAGGGAAAAAAACACAAAAAATGCTCTTCTCCAAAAACAGCCCATGGACTAAAGAAGAAACTGAAGTTTCTTTTGTCCTGATGACACATTCCCTGGCGCTCTCCTAAAATCCCCCGTGTGAATTGAGGTCTTTTATGTGCTTAATATCTGGAGATTAAGCTCAGGATGATGGAATAAGTATATGCATGTTCTGATGTGATCATTTCCACCGATGGCCAAGAGTTTTAAAAATAAGTTGTTGCTAAACTAGTGGCTGGGCCATGTGACTACCTGACATGCACAAACACCGAGGTTTTGCACGCAGATCCACGGGGGCTTTTTTTCCACTTGCAATTTTGTTTTTCTCCTGCATGTCTTCGTTCACACAGTATCTCATCTCAGAGAATTTTGCAAGCACACAATTCTGCAGGGGTAAATGACAGGCACAAATTTAGAGCACGGAAAGGAACCTTCCTGTGATTCACTTGGCCAGTGCATTAGGACACCCAGTGACACTTTGATCTCCGAGAGATTCACTTTAAGAAACAGAAGAAGCACGAGGGACGGCGCTATGTCACTATTTTAAGAATCCATTAGCATCACTTAATATTTTTTTTGACAGAAATCTACCAAATTAAAAAAAGAGTGGAAGAGCTAGCCATTTTTAGTGAGATCAATTAGCCTATTGATGCAATGGTTTAGGCTGCTCCATGGAAAAAGCTCCTTACTTTATTTTAGGAATATCAGCTTCTTGTTTGTTATCCAGATAGTTTCTAACTGCCAGTCCCCAATTTTCCACTCACTTTTTTTCAAAAGAAGAAAACGTGGCAGATTTGTCCACCCCTGAAGTCAACCAGTTCTAAAATGATATTAAATACTAAAAAAAACACACAAAGCACAAAAAGGAGACAAAAGGTGATTTCTGTGTTTCCAGAGCTAAATGCAGAGACTTTTTTATTTTTCCCAAGGGAATCCTCATTCTAGCATTTACCCTATAAAAGTCCAACTGGTCTTATTGCTGGCTTTGCTTTTATTTAATTATATCACTAAAGAATACCCTGGGTACAGGGGCAAATCAGACATAAATTAGGAAGAAATCCCCTAAAACACTGCTCGACAATGACCTCCACTTACACCTATTTAGAATCAATACGGGTATGAGTCATTTGTAAACTAAAACCCATTTTCTTCTCACAAGTACATGACAGACCTTATCTGAGAAAAAACTAAAACCTCTAACACAATACCTCAACATGTGAAAATACAAATGGCACTTTGTGTTTTGTTTCTGTGCTGCATTTCTTGTTCTCCAAGCGTAATTTTATTTTTGTATTACTGATATTAGAATCCTGTAAGTTATTGCTGTGTAAAAGTATAGGAACATCCCATCAGTTCTAATAACAGGCACTTTCAGTTTCTGTTTCGTCTTTTAAAATAGGTTTTAGGTTATTTTGCTGCAAGTGTATGTGCAATTTTACATGTTACAATTGTTCTGCCACAGCTGATTTTGCTGACATGCAATTGTACCTAAAAAGCTAAACTCCCCTGGAATCAGCAAAGAGAAGCTGCCTATTTCAGCTCTGCAAACCTCATGCAAGAAATACTGTAGTTGGGGAAATTTAAGGACAAATAAAATCAAATGAGAATTGGCTGTTACTATATCTGCAATTCACTGTGAATTGCCAGAAGGCGGAATAGAAAAACCCACTTTTCATATGTTTTTCATCAGTTTGATTTTGTGTTTTTTTTTTCTTCCTTTCATATGGTCAAAGACATTGAGTGTTTTGCTTTTTCAACATCGAAGGACTGTGTAGGTCTCCACTCTATCACACACCATTTGCAAAAAAGCAAAGAAGCGGCCGCTCCATTTTGCAGAGAAAATTTGCTCTGACAAAACATAATAATTCAGTTCTTGCATTTTGTCTTGCAAAGTATTATCTAAACATTTTTTTCATGATGAAATCTAGAAGATTTTTCTTAAATGTACTTCCTTTCATCTACTTACACCCCATGTAAAACTGGGAATCTGAAAATTACTTTCCACTACCACACATGCTACAGAATACTTATAGTAAAAAACTTCTGTTGTGTTTTGATCTTTAAAGATGCAGTATCCTTATACTTACTTTTTTTTTTTTTTAAATCTAAAACTTACTTGATGCTGAGCTTAATAAGAATTTAAATGTTTCAGGTATCAACGTGCAGAAGTTATTAAGTGTGTGTAACCCAATAACTGCTGTTATGAAACTGGAAATATAGCAATCATTGAACTTCTTTATGCAGACGTTCAGTTAAAAATCACAGGCAAAAGTATCAAACAGTAATACAGGCTTGTTTCTTAAAAGGTGTTATTTATTCTACAATACTTAGTTCTGGTTCTTCATTTGTGTTTTTTTCCCTCAAATCAAAGTAAATCGTTTGTCTCTGACTGCACGTAGGGTGAGGCACGTGGAAATGCTGGGTTTTGTATGCAAGGGTGGATGGCTGAGGATGTGGGGAAAGGGAGATTCACTACATGATGCCGTCTGCTCTGGAAGATACCTTTTCTTAAACTGGCCCTTTCAAACTGAAGGTCCAATTAATGGTATTAATTGGACCATCAATTAATGGTATTAATAGCAGGATATTAATGGTATAACTTCAATTTTGAGGCACACACCTTCAATAAAGGAGAAAGAGATTTTTTCCATTGAAGAGCATTTATTATCAGAAGATAAATTTGTAAATGGCAACTAGTACATTTTCAATATGGCTAGTGGAAATGTGAGTTATGATCATTGTTATTCTCAGTACTAAAAGGTGAGAAAGGCTGTCCAGCTACCTGTCCATGCTCTGCACTGTGACTTTACCCAAATGTCGACATCTCTGATGACATTTAACACTTCTAATTTTGCTAAAATTAATTATTCCAGCAAATACTCATATATACAGGTCAGTTCTAACTCTATTTCATATTAATTGTGTAAGCATGATAGAGAATAAGGAATACTGCATCTTCATCCTCGGCATAAACTGCTGTTGCAAAAGTCAGTTTTACAATGATGAATAAAGCAGGTGCTCAAAAAAGAAAGATAATTTTAAAAAGTTCTGTACCAAAGCTGCCTCCGCTTTATTATACAGTGATGGTACTGAGATTTCCTCACAAATCTGGGATCATCCTTTTAGAGGCATTCGAAATCTGACAGCGTGTGGCATGGGTACAGTAAATTTTACCCATCATTTATTCAGACTTAAAAGCACAAATCTCTCCCGAAAGAAAGGGACAGGGCACATTTGGATTTCTCAAGTGCTCCTACGAGGGCCAGGGCGCTGCCTCGAGATGAGATTGGGTATTTCTGCGTGCTGCGTCTGATGTAGGGTTTTTTTGTAGGACAAAAAAAATCACAGAGCTGCAGCGGCAAGAGTGGTATGGAGCAATTCTCCGTCAGCCTTCGTGCGAAAAATTGGCAGGTCTGAACTGCTGCCATTGATGGAAGAATATGGGGGAACCCTGAGAATTTGGGGGGCTTGAGCTCCGCATGGAGCTTCCTTTCCACAAAAGGACTTGCAACACTTCCTTTCCACAAAACAGCTCTCAAAATATTTTCTGAAGGGAAAAGATGACAAACAACCCCTCAGAACAACTGCAGCCAAAGCCTGTGGGCTCTGGTATGAGTGAGGAACCTCCCACGTGCCTCAGTGAACCCAATAGCAGATGATTGCTGGTCGTGAAAGCTGTCCAGAGGGAAAGGCAACATGAAAAGCTCTTGCAGGAAGAGCTCGTTTGTGCTTGAAATGCTCAGCATATGTTTCCTGCCTGTTAAATAAGAATGCAGTATATACTGCTTTATCTCTAGTATATACTGCTTTATCTCTCAGCTTCATTCTGTTCCTGCTCACAAGCTTGGAGCAGGCCTATGTGTCCTGATGTGTGTGGCTTTATCCCGATGGAATTCCTTGACTGAAATCAGACCCTGTTTCTGTTGTGGTGTTTCAAATGTATAAAGCAACAGGCCACCACCCGAGAAGCAAGGGGTTGACTTTGACACGGGGAGAAGAACCTCTTTGGGCTCTCTATAGAGTCAGCACAGAGAGATTGCCTAGGGGCAATTCAGGAAATTTAAGGACTCTCAATTGCCCTCAGAGGAGTTTTCCTCTCTCCATGGACTACAGGTGAAGCCTGGAGAAGATACTAGTCTCTCCCAGTGATATTTAGCCTTTGGGAATAACATTAGAGATCACTTCTCTCACCACTCCTTTTGAAAGCTAACAGACCAGCCTTTTGTTTCTGGTCAAATAAACTTGATTTGTCATGGGAAAAAAATCCTAGTTTCTGAAGGAATTCTGTGTGCCCCAGGTTCTTCCATTCAATTACTGCTCTTCAGTGGGTAAAATATTACTGGACAGGAAAAGAAAAGTATAAATTAACTTGTTCCTGACTTCTGTCCTTAGATGTTCAGAAGGACCAATTCATTTAAAGAGACAATACTGAAGTACATAGAAGATAGACCTCAAACGATATCCATCAGCAATCTCAGCACAACACTGGCCATTAGGTTTTTAACTGACAGGAGTAACGCCGTAGGTAAAACCTCAGACCTGTTGCTCCTTCTGGCCTGTGCAGAAGCCCTGATTTGTTTCAGCCTGTTAAAACGTCCATGATCACTCCCAGACAACTCTAACCAGGACAGGGCACATCAGCCAAAAGCTGCTGATTTTTGGGGATGTCAATTACCGACCTGGTCCCTGGGGAATGCCAGAGAGTTTCTTCCACAACTTTTTCTTGACTATTTTCTGGTATTTCTATATTTGACCACTCAACAGAGGAGACTTTATGAAAACTGAGAAATTATCTACTACCGGGGCACGTGGAGAATGAATCCCAGGACAACCTAACAATGGTCTGCAAACTCAATTATAAGGTATTATTCCAGTCATATGAATCCACAATTAACTGCAATCATTTTTAGTGTGTGTAAGGGTGTCATGTGCTGTATTTATTTATTTATTTATTTATTTTTAAGATTATCTTTATTTCAGAATCCCTCCAACATTACTCTCAGTATCGCAGGAATCAGAAGTTAATTATTTGGACTAGTTAAACATTTAAAAATGAATGAGTTGGACCACAAGTTAAAACTGTGCAATCCCCGGAACCAACTATTCGTAATTAAATGTATTGCAAATGACCTTCACGTATATATTTTTTATCTCTGTGCTATAAAAATCTCAACACATAAAAAATTCTTGCCAAACCTCCTCTTTGTCACATTTAGCTGTACAAGGCAGAGCCTTGCGAGGAAAGAAAACAGCAAAACACCATTTTCTGTTTTCCAGAACAACTGATGACCAGGAGTTTCTCTCTTTCCTACATAATTCAATTAATAGAAATTGATGCACAATTACACGGCTGTATGGGAATGATCAGGAATTTCCTTTTGTTTAATATGAAAAGGCTTGGATTGAAAATCCCAGCAGAGGCAGCCACTGAGGCCCGTATAAAGGGCCATTTACATCATACTAGACAGCTGGCAAAATCTTGCAATTCCCTAACTCCCAGGGACAAACCTCCTGTCCTGCAGAGCGCCAGTTCCAAGCAGGTTCTCCTTCCTACTTGCTCTTCATCCACTCCTCAGCGGTCAGCTCCCTCCTCTTTCCCACTGGCCCTCCAGGCACAAGTGAGTATCACACTGGCAGAAAGTACTAAATTGTGGTACCTATCAGTAAAAACCTTCAGAAGAATTAACTTAGGCGTTCCCACATGCCATTTCCACCTATCTCCCTTTCTGTTGGTGTGGAGGAAGTTATTGTCTTGAAAGCCATTTTATTCATTATTGCTTTTTCTCTGCAAGAGATGCAGCCATGTCTTCCCTGTTTTGTTGGTACGCTCAATTCCCTTTTGTGGAGGGCTACACTTTTAACCTTGGTACCAGTGAGTATAAGAGCTCTTTGACTACTGCCTTGTGTCCAAATACTGGTCTTGGGGAGGTGGATGCCTATAGGAAAGGAAAATTCACTTTGAGAATGGGCAGTAGGTTTTAGATGGGCGCTCTCTACACAAATCAGGCAATGGTTCCAAACACATCCATGGTAAAATACAGATACTTAATATTGTACTTCCAGCAGAAATGCTGCTGCCCCTTGTTTATTTTACAGGCTTCAACAACAAAACGAAAGGAAGGAGAGAAAAAAAAATAAAGATAAAAGAAGGCGGCTAAATGCTTGGTGTCTTTCATTGACAAAACTGTGGTAAAAGAGTAAAATGCCACCAACACTATGGCAACAACAGTCTGCTCCAGCGACCCTTCACCTCAGACCGTGGGACCTCTCCAGCGGGAGCGTCTTCTCCTGCGCACGCGTGTGGCTCAAGCGCAGCCCGGGACGCCGACCCGGCCACGTGGTACTCGAGAAAAGGGGGAAGGAGGGCGCAGCAACGGCCTAGCGCTCTTGCTCTCCTCCTCGCCATCGTCAGCATCGTCAGCATCGGCTCGCGGGATCTAATCCTCCAACCGGCAGTAACTTGCAGGAACAAAACGTCCGACAGCTGAGAAAACATACAAGCTATAAACATTTTTTTGTTGTTGTTGTTTTGTTTTCCCCCAAAGGACACAGCATGTAAAATAATGCCCATTCCTGTAGCGTTTCGGCTATTTCCCAGGTGACTGCGATGACGCCTTCGAGGGGTGGCCATGCTGAGGGGCGGACGGGGTGGGCTTCGGAGGGCAAGGAGAAGAGTGGCACTTCTTTTCCCGCTTTTTTATTATTTTTTTCCTTTTTATTATTATTATTTTTTTTTTGAGAGAGAGGGACACCACGGAATGCCCTGCGTGCTAACACTGTAGGAGGGGGGATTCAGCCCTGCTGAACCCGTTCCCCCGGGGGAGTTGAGAGAGCCAGCTCTGGACGGCGGCCGGGACCGGGGAGCGTTTCTCACACCAGCATGTGCCTGCGGCGGTGCAGCGCCAGGTGATCCGAGCGGGAGAAGCTGCGGTCACAGTCCGCGCACTTGAATGGCTTCACTCCCGTGTGCTTGCGGTAGTGCCTCGTCAGTTCGTCGGAGCGAGCAAACTTCCAGGTGCAGCCTTCCCACGTGCACTTGTACGGTTTTTCTCCTGGGAGGGGGGAGACAAAAGGAAGAAAGGATCGGAGGGGGGAAAACAAGGAAAAAAATAATAATAAAAAAAGGACATTAAGGAGCAGGTGGTGGCTTTCTGCTCGCTGCCGGGAATCCCTGCGAGCCCTTCTGCACACTTTCCAGAGACATCCTCTGCCTGGGGGCTCCTTGGGGCCACTGTGCCCCAATTCAGCGGCTAATCCGAAGATGCTGAATCCAGCAAAAGGGTCCTCGGCTTCGTCATCCCTCGGCATCTGCATGACTAAGGAAATCAACAGGATTAAGGCAGCCGCACAGATCCTACCTTGCAGGGCCGCTCTGGGGATCAGCACACGGGCAGAGGGCTCTGGGATTATTCGCAGGATGATTTTGCCAGCCTCGTTTCATCAGGCTACGCTCTCCCGACCAATGACCAACTCTTAACAACTTATCGCAGGGTGCCAAAGACTTATTATTATTTATACAAAGTTCATATTTTTTTATAAACATTTTGCAAGAAATTTTGTAGCAAGATGGTAAAAACGAACTGCAATTTCTCAAGTAAACATAAAAATTCAATCATCTGCAGATCTGCAGTGTGTCCTCTTTTTTTTTTTTTTTTTTTTTTACAGCACTTACTGACTTTAGGTAAAATTAATTTTGCACATAGGATGTCATCAGGAGTGCTGCAGAATTTTGAGAATTACTTAGCCATGCGACTCGCATGGAGCTGTTGCTGAACTAGCAATTCACTTCAGTGAAATCAGACTTGGGTTAAACATATAAACATTTTTTTTTCTCAGAAAACCTCATTTTCCTTTTTTTTTTACTTAAAGGTAAGCACGATGCATCCCACAGGTTCAGTGTCAAGTAATGTCACAGGAAATGAATGTGGCCAACCTTTACTTTGCTCTTTTCAAGAATAAATTGCTATGTAACCTCATTTTTGCAGCTTTTTGAAGGCTTGTTTGTGATTTCTGTCCTTCATGTTTACACGTCAGCAGCTCTTGCAGCTACCTGGATGCCACAGTCAGGCAGGCATCAAATCCAAAGAACTCAAACTGTGTGAGGTCCTTGCGTACCCTTCCTCGATGAATCAAAAATGAACTCGTGGCTTCCCTTCCTAAAGCAGCTAATCACAACCAGGACAACAAGCGAGCGTCTCGGCAATAACTGCTTCCTCCAGCAGCCACAATCATTGCCCACTCATTTATTATCTCGCTCAGGTTTATGAATCAGGACCAGCTTACAAGATGCTGCATCACATAAGCTCATGACGCAACACTTGGAGCATTTCCCTCACAAGGTTCTCTTTGAAAGTCAATAAATGCTTTGCTGGGAGCCTTCAGTGGCCAAAAAAAAAAAAAAAATAAAAATAAAAAAGAATAAGAATATTATGACAAAGTTTCAAACAGCCTTAAAAACGCAGCTGGGAGGGCAGGGGTGTTTTTGCCAGGCGTTTTCGGAGGCTGTGCAAACACAGACGTCCCCGGGGCAGTCGGCAGCGCTCACGCTCCTTGGGGTGATGCCCCCTGGCACCATGTGGGCTCCGCTGCCATCTTGCTGTCACAGCCGGGTGGGAAGCAGCCGCTGGAAAGACCATCCAGCAACGTCGGCTCTGAGGTGACAGGCCGGATGTGTCCGGACCGCAGCGCCTGGCTGGGGAAAGGCACTTGGTCCAGCTAGTTTCACGCTCCTCAGAGGATCCCAGAGCGCTGGTCAGTGCCTGTGGCGGCCTACACGCTGGCCTCCTGCAATCCCACAGCCGGCGGCGCGGGAGCTCCCCACACGCGGCTGCCTACGTGCCGCTGCCAGCAAGCGAGCGCAGCCGAGCGCGGCCGAGCGTGCTGGGGTCTGCCGCGGAGCTGTCTGCTTGCCCTTGCCCCGGGCAGCGGCCGCCGAAACACAGCGGCCTCCCCGCTGCCCTGGCGGGCCCGCAGCCGGGACCACGCTGCAGTGCACCAAGGGCAACGCGAGCGGCTGCCACCTCCACCCTCCACGCTCTCTGAAACTCCCTCTTCATTCAGGCCCCCGTTTCTGCCCTGATGGGTTTCTCTGATTACAGAGACTTCCAGAGAAAGAAGGGAGATGTTGCCCAAGTTCCAGGTCCGTATTTAAAAGCATCTGAAATTCTAAGTCTCTCTGTAGCCTAAAAGATCCTTCCCCTGCGAACGGCCTCTTTGCTTCAGAAAGCCCCAAATCTTCCTTCCCTTGGTAAAAAGCAAACGGAGACCCTGAGGCGGGAAGTGGTGGAACATGAAAGACAAGTGCCAGAAATAGGTCCTTCTTCCCTTAAAATAGTATCGCTGCGGGTAAGGAATGAAGGGAAGCTGACGGGAGGACGTGCTCCCGGGTCACTCGGCTGGAGCTCTCCAGGTGTTGCTACCAGAGAGCGCCCTGTGTACCCAGCCCTTACAGAGCTATGTGACAGGGACAGGATTAACCACATTCCTCTCGAGCTATTTACACCACGGAGGGAAAAAGCTTTCTTACAAGCTCAGCCTAAGGAGACCTTCCCTTATTTTCAAATATATGCATATAGTATAAGGAGAAAAATGGATAAAGAAGCGTTATGCTGAAGACATCAAGTAGTATGCACCTTAAAAATAACACCAAGAAGAAAATTCTCAAAGATACAATTTTTCATGAAGATTAATCAACTACACTTTACATAAACCTAACTTTTGATGAAAGAACTTCTACTAAACAGCTACATTATCTGTGGAAAAAAAAAACAACACAAAAAAACAGTACTATATGAGCTGTTAACTCTTCGGTTGGCAATACCAAATTATACCTGTGTCCTTCCTGCAGGGGAAGGATACAGAAAGACTGAGCACTGATTACTAAGAACTATATTAAAATATGGGATATATAGAACTTAAAAAGATAAAATAAATAAATAAATAAATAAATAAATAAATAAATAAATAAATAAGGAATATCAGGAACGGAACTGATAAAGGATGGGCACCTGGTATCAGATTTTGAGCCTCAGCTTTGGCCGATTAATTTACACCTGAAATACCAGTACAACCGACAAAGAAAAGTTCAGCATGGAGATGCAGAAAGTGCTTGAGTTGGATAAAACCACTTAACAGGAAAAATGTGGCCCACTACTTATTTAGACTTAGATGCTTCTGGCCAAGCAGGAGCAGGGAGGTAAGCAGGACTACGTGTCCTCAGAGGCTCTGGAGTGGACCAGAGCCCTCCAGAACACAGGTGTAATATCCGTATACTGAAACGTCAGGCCAAGCTGCCAGTAGAGTGGGAGTGAAGAAGTCAAACACTCAACAGTTTGGATAGAGACACTTCTGCCTTTGTGGCAGCCCTTGACTTCTCGTGCCCGAGAAGCTCCTGGGTTCAGAGCGCGGGCGTCTCTCGCACTTCAGCTCCTCACATGGCCAGGAGCTGCCCATGGGGATACTCAAATTCCCATTCAGTCCCAGGCAGCCAAATCAGATACCGTGAATCTTGCCCAGGCTGCAGGAAACACAGGAATGAAGGAGAAGACAGAAGAGTAGATAAAACAACGCAATAAAAAAGGAGGTTTGGCCAAGGCAGAGGAAGAACCTGCAGGAATTAACATACAGAGAGGACAAATAAGGAAAAAGATAAAAAACCCTTACTGTCAGTTAGTTTAATCTGAATCTGTAAGTTTTTATGGAGTCACAGAATTCACCATTTTTCTTTCTTTCTCTCTTTTTTTTTTTTTTTTCTTTTAAAAAAATAGGCCTAAAGTTGTGAACATTTTCACTGGAGCTGTTGCTCTACTCTCTGGCCTGTCTTTGCAAGCACTATTGTTTTGCCCCAAAACCTGACAAAAAAAGATCCCAAGTCACACAAAAATTGTATTCTGATCTTATTTCACAGTTCTGTCTTGCAGTACATGGACATTAAACAATGTTCCATGTCAGTAATTTACATGGATCGAGTGGGACCCTGGAGCATGAAAAATATTATTCTAGACAGTTCTCTGTAGAAAACAAGTATTTTCTATTGTTTGGGAAAGTTAATTATAAAGTTTTATAGGTATGACTCAATGCTGCAAATGGAACTAGTCATTTTTTAATCTTCTGTTAACAAAACATCTGTTTCTAACAGCCCTCCAAAACATTGCCTTTTCCAGTCCAGATGCCACAATCCAAATTAATTTAATTACTTTTACCATATTATTTTTCCTACCCTACCATGACTCCTCTCACTTAAGCTTTTAAGAACATAGTTATAATGATTACTCATTGAATCTCCCTAAAATCAAGCAAATAACAAATTAATAATACTGAATAATGACCAATATTCAGTCAATTCTTTAAAATTTTTCCACCCTCTATATAAGCCCGCATGCATTTTCCCATATTGGTGTAATCTACTTTCTAGAAGACCAAACACCTAGAGAAATAAATCTCACTGGCTTTTACAACCCTGTGGCATTATAAAATATTCTAAAATAGTTTTGTGTGTTGGTATCAGTGCCACGTAAGAGACGAGGGGACCAGGGTCAGTTTTACACTTAGCAGGATTTCACACGCAGTATGTCCCTCTGCTGTTTTGCCCTGCTGCTGGTATCACAGTATTTGATGACAGATATTACAAAGAAAGGTGCAACAAAAGCCCTATATAAATTGCTACGGAGTATTATGCCAGCAGGGAAATTTATCTGGCACTCCAGGAAACAAGAGCTGGCTTATGTTGCCTAGGCGAGAAATTTTATTTACTGTAATTGTAGATACCCTATGTACTCACTGTACACTTACAATTCCTTTCATTTGTGTATTGTTCAAGTTTCATTTATTCATCAGTCTATCAAGCTCTTGACAACCATGTTATCGAGTGGCAATGAGGTAAGGTAACTCAGACTGCTCTCAGGACAGAAAATACCCCAGTGATCAAGTTTTAAACACACGTCTTTGTCTGGCATAAACTTGTCTCTCTCTGTTATTACACGAGAGTCACGTCCCTCCTTACCTGGGCCCTCTTCAAATATTCCCATCTGTTCTGTTTTTATGTATGTAACTCTTACCTCGATTCACAATTATTTCATCACTTCTCTGCAGCTCCTTTCTGCAATGGTATTTATCATTTTGAAGCCCTAACAACACTTATAATCCAAGTAAGACTCAACTAGAAAAAGCACATAAGCCAGTATTTAGGCTTTGCCATCTAACCAGATTCTTCTGCATTTAAGCTCTCATTTTTTTTTTTTTTTTGTGAAAGTGACAAATGACAAACTCTGTTTTTGATATGGAAAAAAAAAAATAAAGCAAACCCTTGGAAAATAACCTTGCCTTATAGATTTTCCATAGTGTTTCTGATTTGAGATAGTGGGAGCAAAGGCCAGAAGTTGTCTCATCCTGTTCATGAACTGCAATTGTCTTGAGTACTGTCTTGACTGAAACTTAAACAGTTTAATAGATGCTACCTGCCCAACCATGCTACCTACAGCCACAACTTATACCTCCTTACTCAGCTTCTACTACCATTACTCTTTACTTCTTTCCTGTGAGGGTGCCAGAGCCCTGGAACAGGCTGCCCAGAGAGGCTGTGGAGTCTCCTTCTCTGGAGATCTTCCCAACCCGCCTGGATGCCGCCCTGTGCCCCGTGCTCTGGGTTTCCCTGCTGGAGCAGGAGGTTGGACTGGATGATCTCTAGAGGTCCCTGCCAACCTCAACCATTCTGGGATTCTGTGATTATCCACATAACTGAGTGAGGCCCTAGGGACTCAACCCGTAACAAGTGGAAAAAAAAGAAATCAATGCCTAGTGCAAAGCAAGCCTCTGCCTATGTTTGATGCTATTAAATATTCTGCTTGAATTCGACAGGTCTACCGCTCTGTGGTGTTAGGAACACCTCAGAGTGATTCCTCTGATTTGGAAGTTTCTGCTAGAGGATATTATGCGAAATATGTAAAATATGTGTAGCATTTATGTCAGCTGGGTTCACCTCCTACCTAAACACCAGAAACACTCTGAAACAGCGCAGCCACACTGCTCCCATACTGATAGGACTCGGAGTGTAAATCCTAAATACACAATCCCAAAAGACAGATAATTATTTTCAGCATTTTATATAAAAATACCCTCTTTTAAAAAGAAGAGATTCTTTTTACAGCAAAAACACCATGTTACAATGAAGGCACTCCCAGAGGAAGAAGGCAGCTTAGCTTTTAGACACAGGAAAGGGAAATGACAAGTGTTATGTTTGGTGTGATTTTTTTTATTAGTATAATTTTGTAATGAAAAAAACATAAGAGCACTTATCAAGCACTTTGAAGATGGAAAGTGCTTTATAAAACTATCTTTAAAAGAAATATTAATACTTAATAGTCTGCCTTCCTAATAGCACAGTGTAACAAACATGATCATCATTTTGCAGGTAGAGAAACCAACCCAGCAAACATAAGTGACCTTCCCAAAACTAGAGAGAAAGTGAACAGCAATATTATGACTTAAATATCAGAAGTATTTTACGTTCTGAAATGAAAACACTCATCTCAGTTGTATCCCTTTAAAAGATTGCTATATTATTGCAGCATTTTCATGAGAAGTCCAATTCAAATGTTCAGGTGTCTAGCACATTTCTCAAAACGGTGATTTAGATCTCTGGGTCTGTTACTGCTTCACTCTGTTTCTTTGGTGAACATAATGAATTTGACTTTCATGTTTCAGTGTTGTTAAAATATGCAAATAAAAGATCCTTCTGGGAAGAAGCTAAAGTTTCGTATCAGTTGGGCAAGTCTGGGAAAATAATTTCTGCGAGCAGAACAGGAACCTACCGTGCTGACTGACATGTGTCTCGAAATTCAGGTTTTTTCATTCCTTGTTCTCACTTTGATTAAGGCAAATTTTTTTTTTATGTGAAAGTTGAGTGAAAAAAGAATTCTCAATTCAAAAATTTAATGACAACATGCACTCCAAGGCACCAAACAGAAAGCCATCGTACTATACAAACCTACTATGTATATGCTCTGCTTCTGATAATTCATGTCTAAGTCATATAATTGGGTCTTGTATGTCACCCTAGCCCTTCTGCTACTTTTTCTGCATGACCAGTGCTTGATCAGGAACCTCCTCTACTTCCTTCTCTTACTTCTAGCTTCTGTGTATTGTTGCACACTACTCATGTAATAGACTCAGTATACCACTATTTTAATAGGAGTCCCAATAAAAACAAAAAACTTTGTGGCCAGACTCATGAGAATTCATTTCTCCATAACTTCAGAAGACAAATTCATCACATCAATAGTTTCAGCCCTGTCCATCACACAGAAGAGAAAAGCAGAAGTGAAAGAAAGTCTACCACTTCCCCATTCTTACCTCTTAGGCTTCTTCACAGCAGCTTTGTCTCTTGTTGTGACATACCTAGTACTACTTAGGGCATGAACGAATGAACATCCTGGGACAAAGTTTTGTCATTGCTGATGTGAATGATAACAGCCAATTCCCATAATAGCAAGAAAAATAAGATCTCTGGAAATGTAAGAGGCCTTTTCCTGTGCACTGAATCCAGGAGCCAGACCAAGACCCAAAGTCTGTTCCCACAGGAAAATGCTGGCAGGAATCACAGAATCACAGAATGGCTGAAGCTGGAAGGGACCTCTAGAGATCATCTGGTCCAACTCCCTGCTCCAGCAGGGAAACCCAGAGCACGGGGCACAGGGCGGCATCCAGGCCGGTTTGGAAGATCTCCAGAGAAGGAGACTCCACAGCCTCCCTGGGCAGCCTGTGCCAGGGCTCTGGCACCCTCACAGGAAAGAAGTTCTTCCTCACGGGGAGATGGAACTACCTATGTTGCAGCTTACATCCATTGCCCCTTGTCCTGTCACTGGCCACCACTGAGAAGAGTTTGACCTCTTCCTCCCTACATTCCCCCTTCAGGTACTTATAGATATTGATCAGATCCTCTCTCAGCCTTCTCTTCTCCAGAGAAAACAGCCCCAACTCACTCACTCTGTTCTCATACAACAGCCTCTCCTCAGACGAGATGACAAGCAGTGTAGCACTGGCCTTCCTGAGCTTTTTCTGCTGCAAAGCATAGTCCTTGTATTTACATACATACTTTATACACACACACAAGTATTTATTTATGTGTGTACATGTATTTAATATATTTCGTAGCATGTGTAACAACGGTGCCTTCGATTCTGCTACTGCCACTGCTCCTGGGATTGCTCTAGGAATCGTTCCATGTTCAGCAAGAAGAAGGCACATTTCTCAGTTTAACCTTCCACTGTTTCTAAAGAAAACAAGAAGACCGCCCTGAACAAGCAAAGAAAACAACAGAGAGGCTCCACGGGACGAGCCTCGTCTCACTCAGTCCAGCACAACCGACTATTTGTTGTTTGCACCATGTGAGAACTGAGGCTCAGGCAGAGGCCAGGAGCCTGGTGTGCAGCACACAGACACAGACCTCCCTCAGAAACCTTCCTCTTCAAGTAAAGGAGCTGTGAATGCAGCTAAACTCCTCAAGTGAACAGATACTGACTGTCACCATCCCAAAGCGCAGAATAAATATATGAGGTGACAGTAAAGAATACTATTAACTGACAAAAACAGGCACGAGGAGGAAAAAGACACTCAGAAAAGATCATTAATGTGGCCATACAACAGTGCATCAACATACAACATACACAAGGTACAGCACAGCATCTACAGCTTGTGCTACAGGCACGAGCCGTTCTAGAAGCGCTTCAAGAAAGGCAAGTGGTATTGTTGGTATCACGAGTATGACACCCCTTCTCTCTGCACCTCAGCAAGAACTAACGTGCTTGGAAAGCCTGGAATGCTCGCTTAGGCCCTTGGGTCTGGGAGCAACATCTGGGAGAGCGTTTTGACGGGAATGGGAGCAGAGAGGTGCTGCTCGCCCTCGCGGCGCTGCTGAGGGCAGGCCACAGCCGTGCCTCAGACCTCGGGTGAACTGCGGGTCTTTGGAGGCAGAGCACTGAGTACCAAACGACTGACTTTTAGAGAAGGCTGCATAATGAAATCATCATTATTCCCTCGTGCCACACACAGACAAAACACATATGCACCCCATATTTACAAAGTCAAGGGGCAATGTTGCAAATATTTTTCATAACCTAGAGACTGAAAGCAATCGCAGACACAGTTTGAGTTGCTTTCCCATCAAAGTGTCTTGGAACAGGCACGTGGGCACTTGTCCATCTCGGCACGGCATCAGGCCTGCAATGCAGAGGAGCGATTCCCTAGGTATGAGGTGAATCCAGAGCTCCCAAGAAGCGCCAGGAAGGAAAGCGTTTAGCTTTCCACCCAGTGCCTATTGGATGAGAACTGGATGTACAAGCTTCTTGTGGGATGGACACCTGCCCAAGAGTAACTGGATGCAGAGAAATATCTCACTGCAGCCAGGCAGTGAGGAGAGCTTAGCATTTTTGTACATCTCCTTACTGGGATGTGGTGGCCCTGGCGAACCTGCCCATGTCTTTATGGCCTGCCACATACTCTACCAGCAGATAACCTGTTTTAAACATGTTGTGAGTTCTCTCTCTGAGATGTTCAACTGAATAACGTCAATGGGAATGGACTGAGGCTTTATAAGCCCTGTACATTAAATAATAAACAATAAACCCCTCTGTGTTAAATAATCTGTCTTCCAAACTGAAGCAGTCTGAAGAAAGAGCAGGAAAGCTACAAGTGAAGACATTCATGAAATACACTCATTTCCACATTGGAAAGCTCTGCTGTTTATTGCATCTGGCAGTAAATTTTAAACACTGAAAGAAAGTATTTCTTAAAAAATAAAAGCATCGCCCAATACAAACAGACCTCCTATTTTACTGAAGGCAAATTAATTTTTAAAGTGGCTTTGTTTATTGAAATTCCCAGGTTCTGGAACGGCATGTGAACCTGCTGCTGCAGCTTTTTTCACTCGACAGATTTACGTGCAGGAGGAAGAGCTCTGGGATGGGGCTCTATGGGGCATATAGGACACGGGAAAGGAAAGCCAGGCTTTAGGAGAGAGAGCCTGGAGGGCAGGTGACAAAGAGCTCTTAAGTAGGCAAAAAAATCTACAAAGTTCAAGTTAAAGCTGAGAGGCTTATTTAGAAAATGCTGTTTCCTCCTAGTATTGGTCTAAAGAAGGGATTACAAACTACTAACTATCTCTCTGGAACACAGAGCTGGTAAAAGGCATTCAACAGACTAAGAAAACAACAGGTAATGAATGGAGTTTTAAAACCTACAGAGCAAGAATAGCTTTTTCTGGTGCCTCATACTTCTTTGGTCTGCTTGGAAATTGCTGAAAGGAAAATGTGAACAAAGACTAATGACAAGGGCCTTTTCCTATTAAAAAAAATACGGAGCAACCGTGAGCGAGAGGAATGCAATGTTTGAAAAAGCACAGACCAAATAAAACACCCAGGTACTCAGGAGCCCTCTCCTCTAGGGTGATGTCCCATCCCAGCTAAAAAGGAACTTCTCTGACGGGACACACGGTCATTTTCTCAGGTACAAAACCACCTTTCTGAGCTGTTTCTTGCCTCCGTGTAGCACTGGTGAAGATCCCCTGACACTGACAAATTACCTTCATTATGTCTGTGGCCAAGGTATTTGCTCTCCTATCTCAGGAATGACCCTGAATGATCAAGGACAAAGCCCCTGACTCTGCGAGAGCTGCTTGGCCTGGAGGCCACATGCAGCCTGTTTCTGTAAGTAAGTGTCCAAACAGGATGCCACCACCTCTGTGGCACCAGCCCCAACAAAGAGGGATTTGGGCTTGTCAAGGAACACTTGTGGCTACATGACATCCTATACGTGGAGAGTAAATCAGGTTGTTGGTTCCAAGAAGCGACAGTGACTCATTCCTCCAGAAACCAGCAGTGATAACTGAAACGGTGACACGGAGATAGAGGACAGCGATTATTCACTGTAGCCACCGCTTTAAAGCAAATGTGATGGACCTAACAGAGAGATCAGTCACTCTGGTTCAACCTTCCAAAGTTATATTGCCTAGGTAATGTTAGAGTAGGCATCTTATTTCTCTATTAACTTCTTCAAGTGTTTTAAACATCTTGGGCTTTTCTATATGCTGAAGGGGTAGCCACAATAAGTTCGAAACAGACTTGGCTTTGAGCAACTTCAGATGTGAAATCCACCACAAATCAGATTTCCCTCTTCATGACTACGCAGTTAGCAGGTTAGAGCTCTCAGGTCATCCTACCCATGCTGGGCACCCCTTTGGCTGCGATACATTCACAGCACACACTGAATTCTGCATACTGAGGAAGGAAGGGCAGCGTTCAGATTACTTCTGCATGTAATATGCTTGCTTTAAGTCTGTGTTCTTCATCAGGCCTTCTCACACAGCATAATTTTCTCTCTAATCTAAATAATACACCCCAAATTTACACACTCTCCCTATTTAAAAGGAGATAGGGGATGCCTAAGAGAACCAGGATGTGACATACAAAGGTTGGCCCTGGGGCAAGTGGCCCAGTGATGTGGATTAAAACAGAATATTGTGCCCTAGAATTTCTAGTTTACACAGCCTCTGGATCAAAATGGAAGTTGCCTTTAGCTGCCTCATGGGCCAGTGGGCCAGTTTGTGCAGCACTGGGTGCTGGGCCACGTGCCAAGGCACAGAGGCCTTCCTTGCACCCTCACTGCAAGCAGTCAGAGCCTACAAAGAGCTAAACCCTTTGCTATTCATGTTGTGCCCTGCTCGATTCTCCTGGTGAAAAGAGAGCTGCAATTATCATGAACAAAATGTGTGTTTTTCATGTGATCCCTGTTATCTTTGCACAAGGTGTTGAAATGTTTTAACTCCTCCTTTGCACCGTTACAGCAGCTGGCCCAAAGGGTCCAGGGTATCTGGTCTTCTTTGCCCTCTCCCTTCTCCCTACATCAAGCTCTCCTGTACCCTTCAGTCTTTCCACACATCCCCTTCATCCACAAGTATTACAGTGATTGAGGCTATATTTATATATGTGTGTGTGTGTGTGTATATATATATATATGTATATATATATATATATAAAATTGCATCTGGGAAGATCTGCAGGTAAACTGCAAAATATTTTTGATCATTTTGCAGCTTTTCATTGACATTTCTGAAATGTTCAGTCAACTAGGGAGGTCAAGAGGCGGACTCAAAAATACTTGGTGTGCAAATATCTTTTTTTTTAATGAAATACTTTACATTAATGAAATGATTTAATTAATGAAATACTTTACATTTACTGCCAGATTTACATTTTTTTAGACCAAATACTTTCAGTTTCCTCACCTTCTCAGATCAGTTATTAAAGTCTAGTTTTTATAACCCATGTCAGTCTCTCAAAAGAAGGCATGATTTACCTCTTCAGTTTACATAAGACATATCAGAATTTCATCATCTCTCTGTACAAAAGAGAGAAAGCCTGTAGATCTTGCACAAACAAGGAATTGCAGGAAACAATAATTCATTAAGCTAAATTTAGGTAGTTTTAGAAGGAAATTTTGATTAAAAAAAAAAAAAAAGCACTGTGGAAAGAACTAAAATTACTTAGTTTAAAACGCTTGGTGGCCCCAGTGGAAGTGGTGGCCATTCACTGGCCATTTTAATGCCACCTGAAGGAAGCGAGATGGAATTTATGCATCAGAGAGTAATACTGTTTGTTCCCCAATAGCCTTTAAAATCCATAGAAAAGCAGCAAAGTGAAGAACATCAGTCACACGGGGGTCAGGGGTGCGTTCAAATTCTCAACTATTCACCTATCTACATAGACACAGACTAGGAATAAAACGCAGGATTCCTTGTTTTCTGACTTGCACAGGCTGCTCCTTTGAGCAGTCACACATTAGTAATTTTCTTGATGTGTACTGAAGTCGAAACTAGCTCAGCACAACTCGGGCGAGCCAAGTTCTCACCAATTTCTCACGTTTCTCCTCGCCGAGAGCCGATAAACCTGAGCTGCAGCATCGCCCGCGAGCCCCGAGGGCTGCTCCATGACGCCCAGTGCCTCCCCACAGCCACATCTGGCAATTTGGCAAAACAGCTACAAAACTGGTGATACTCAAAAGAGAAATTCCATAGCAAGTGCTTGTGATTTATTGATGGCGCAATTGGAGGTTTCATTTCCCCTTTTTCTAGTTTCCAAACCCATCTGTAGTTCAAGCACTCCCCCCTGTGGAAGATGCCTACACTTTTACACTAAGTTGACTAGACCTAAAACTAGACCAAGTTTTAAAGTATTTGAGGGAGGGGTAGCTGATGACATACTTAAAAAAAACAGAGGTCACACAAAGAGGAGTTGATGTTATACTTACTGTCTTTAAAATTCCGTTTTGATTTTTTAATTAAGTTCAAAAGAAGTCAACTTTCCAACCAACAGTGTTGTTTGTCCTGTCGAAGTCACCGTGATTCTTTTCACTCTACCCAAATGACTGTGAATGTTTTATTGGCTGTGTATATACATTAAATGGGAAAAAAAAACCACCTTATTTTCAGCAACATCCTGCTTAGCTAGACAATTGTTAGCAAGATCAGCCTGCTTAAAAAAAATCCAGATTATGCAATGCTGAGTTTCTGTGATCTTTTCTCAGAAAGTTTCCTATTCAAACTTGTTCACCCTTGCGTGCATAGCTGTCATAATTCATTTATACTTATCCAAAACTGCACACTAATTACCGTGGGTCATACGTGAATAATTAACTCGTTTTGCCTAAAGCAAAAGTAAAGGTTAAGATAAAAAAAAATAAGATGAGGTTAATACATAGGGTATATTTATGGTCAGTGCTACATCATTTATCAAGACCTAAAAAGTGCTCTGTGAAACACATTTCCCCCTAACAGCACAGTATAGATTTTCTCATTGGATCTCCTGGCTAAATTCGGCATTCACCTTCTCTCAAGCCTACTTGTAATTTCTTCCCCAGCAGCAGGCATGAAGCCACGACAACATAAAGCGGTGAACAGGGAAGCACTTTATGAAGGTTTTTCATTCGGTGCTATTATTTCTCCTGCTAGGTTTTCTTTTCCCCCTGAAGGAATAAAGCAGCATTACTACGAAGTGCTTTAGGCTGCAGCCTGTTGGGGTGGGGACGCATCTCGCCCAGCGAACAGGTAGGCGACCAGCCTTCCCATGCACTCAGTGCTGCAGGAACAGCACCTTGGCACGCCGGTTCTCTCACCCTGTCTCCCTGCAGAGGGAAGAACGTGCCCCAGAGGTGCCAATCCCCGTGTTGCCAATGCCAGCGTTGCCAATGCCAGTGTTGCCCGCCGAGGAGAGATCCCAGACAGATAGCTGAGCGCAGACACCTCGCGGGCGAGCGGCGGCGCGAGGGGAGGCGCGCGGATAGCGCGGGCACGGATGCTCCCCTGGCGCTGTGGGACAGTGGCGGCTGCCCGGGCTGCAGTCCTGGCACCGTGTGGAGCTGCTGGTGCCCAGCTTGGAGCGCCCCAGGGCCTCGCTGAGCTGCAGGGTGCAGAGCCTCTAACGCACGCCGGGATGCGCGGAGCATGGGAGTGAGCCCGTCCGGAGGTCGCGCGTCTAATAGAGGCTCCCAGAAAAGCCCGGAGGGGAGTCAGTGGCACCACCAGCTCCCAGTGTCTGCTAGGATTTAACTTACAGTGCTTCATACTTCTGTGCTAACACATCAGTGACATCTTTGAGGTTCTTCCAGTTCTTCTATAATCCAGGTTCTTCCATTATGTTTTTCTATCCTCTTGGGCTGGTCACCAGTTTTACAGCCTCGAACATCTTAACTTCCCTGGGATACAAGCCATTTCCAACCCCCAAAGCCTACTCTGCTTGGCTCTCTGCCTTCTAATCTGCCACATACTCAAACGCTCAAAGGCCAAGATAGGCAACAATTGAGGAAATTATTTAGGAAGCAGGACAAGGGGAAGAAAAGGGGTTAGACTAGGGTAAAACTGGAAGGAAAACAAGAATGGCAGAGAACAGGGCTAAGGTAGACGGTAGACAAAATAGATACCAGGGTAAGAAAGGGACAAAATACCAGTTTGAAAATGAAAAAAAAAAAAACCCAAAAAAGAAGGAAAACAGAAAAAAAAAAAGAACATTAAGACAATACAAATTAAGAGAAAGAAAGCAACACAAGCAGTATTGGGAGGATGTGAAGAAACCAGAAAAACTGACCTGGAGGAAAACCTAACTGCATTCCTAGATCACCAGAATAGTTCTGCCATTTAAAGAAGGGACTCTTACCTTACAGAAATTGGTTTATATGAGGTATTAGGATGGAGCCTTGTTCACTATTCCTCCCAACAAAAGTCCTAACAATCAAAAGACATATTGGAAAGCGTGATGGAGACAGGGCCTCATTTGCAATAGAAAGGCCCTCATTGTATTTTCTAAGTAAGGTCTCATACTCTTTAGAGTATGTCACACCACAGAAAGCACCAGCAGTTCTCAAAAAACTACCATTGTGTGACATGCTGGGCAAACACCACCTTCTCTCCAAGGAGCTACAAAAAGGGTGAAGTGCAACAAGAGCAGAAGGACCAATGAATTTAATTTCAATAGCAGAGCTAGAAACAGCACTGAAGCACAGTGCTCAGTCTACTGCCTTTTTAGCTATGTTTATTCTTTCTTTTGGTTCTTAATGACTTCAAGCAGCTGTTTTAGAGTTTATCCACAATAAAATACAATATTTACACATCACTGTTTCAGCTACCCTCACATGTATGTCATACGGACTAGCAACAGCCCATAAATTCATGGAGAACACCAAGTATCAAGCAAATATTAAGCAACATTAAATGGGAACTAGCTCATGTAACGTGGGTACCTCTCTTGTACCTCTACTACAGGGATGTCATGTTCTTCATCCTCATAAACTGACTGAGTTCCCTTTGCAGTATTTGCCAGTTAGCGCTGAAGGCCTCCAGAAAGAAATCCTGCACTCCTAGGTTTAGACTTGGATTGAGCTGAAGGCATTTAGCAGCATCTACCATTCAAAGTCTATGTCTACAAAGGAGAGCAGTAGCTCAAAAAAGAGCACATTTGTGGAGTCAAATGGTGTCAAAGAGCCATGCCCACACTATATGCTGTTCTTCATGGTTTTCTTTGGACTAGCTTTGGTCAGTCCTATGCCCTGACTACCCATTGCTGGTAGAAGTCCATTAGATGTGTCCGATGGGACACTTTTCTGTTCAATTTCATCTGAAAGGAGGCCAGTTTGTGCCAAGACTGCTCTTGTACTCCAAAGCAAAGCACAGGAAGTAGGGATGACAGAGAAATTCAGTTCTAAAGCATGCTCTTGATCTGCAGGAAAATATTGCAATAGTTTCTGCAGGAAAATATTGATGCAACCACAGACACCTTCATTGGTTGGTTATACAGAGAACTTTGACTCTTTGTGTAAGACAGATGACAAGTTCAGCGTGTCCTAAAGTAGCCAAAAATGACCTCCTTCAACCCCAGAACACAGTGCCAGTGATGTCTTACCTGTGTGTGTCCTTCGGTGGGCCTTCAGGTGAGAACTTTTCGTATATACTTTGTTGCATCCCTCAAAGTCACACCGGTGGATGCGCCGCTTCCTGGAGTCGGGAGACTCAGACCTTCTCTGACGTCTTGTGCTCTCAATACTGAACGGTGAAATGGAACTGCAGAACAACAGAAGCAAAAAAAAAAAAAAATGAATCAAGAGCATGATGTATCTCTTGGGCTCGCCAAAACAGATCACTGTGTCAGAAGAGACCTTAATGATTGCTTGAGTATTTCTTTTTCCGCACCACAGATGACAGCACTTCTTTAAAATAGTTCCTGTTTGAATACAGTATGTTTTACAGTCCAAAATAATTGATTTAGAAATGTTTATTGACAGAAAAAATCACCATGATCATTTGGAATAATCCTCTGAAAATCAACTATCTCTTTATCTGAGCTTCATTTCTATTTTACATGTGTCCAACCCCAAATTCACTAACCTGTGTTTTGTTCAGAACTTTACACATGACTTCATAATTGCTCTTTCATAACTTTAATCTTGAAACCTTTTGCTAAAAGATATTTCTAGTACCCAGATCTGGACTGCCCCTGTTGGAGCAAACACATCATTTGCTTGCACACAGATTACTAAGGTATCCAAATCACCCCGTATCCATGATTTTTCCACTGCTTTTTTTAACAATTCTCAGTCTGTCACCTGCAAACTATTTAATGTCATTTCCTTCCAGGACACCAATTAATCAGAAAGTTTAACATCATGGAGCTAAGAAAAAATCCCTGTGGAAATGCATGTGATCATTCAAGATATTCAATATAGTAATGGACCTGTCAGTTATCCCAAATAAAGCTGGGATTAATTAAAATTAGTTACAACTACAATTGCAATTAAATTTGTAGTTAAAATTGTAATTACCATTATAACTAAAACTGCAATGTTGAAACTTATTTTTTGAGTTTCAAATACAGTGCATACAATGTTGAATAGGTCTAAATTAAATGTTAAAAGTTAAGTGTGAAATAAGTTAACTATGACAATACACTAGCCGTGGTTAGATAAACTTGTGTCATAAAATGTTATCCAGGTGGTATGTGAGGATCCTTTTTTAAAAAATCTTCATTGACTCCTATTAATTAATTATATGATTCAGCTATAAATCATTATCGGTTGATCTTCTTATCAGCTCCATTATGGTTATATTGTGCAGAACTCATGTTCACCTATAGTTAAAGCACCAGCATGATGTTTTCTCTGTTCACTTGTTACACCTATTTTAAATACTGAGACAACATCAGCCTTCCTCAAGTTTTCTGGGACTTCCATGACATTCCCAGGTTCATTGATACTCAAGGTAAATGATCAAGAGATTCCTCAGTGAGCTCCTTTACCCTCCTAAGATTCAAGTTCTCAGAACCTGAAATAATTCGTGATTGCCAAATGCAAATAAGTGATATAACAGGAGCCTGAATGTGCTCATGATGAGAAACAGGCATGTACCTTTGGGGAAGCTAAAATACTAAGAATGGCATTTGAAAGAAATATATTGATGTATCTTCTGAGAAGTTCCCATGTTAACATTAATATTCAGCCTTCTGTTGCACCAGTCAGTGCTGTCACAGCTATAGCTATTCTGGCAGTAACTTCATTTTCAGTATTTTCTGAAATTTGGTGATGACAATTTATACTGGGTTAGAACTTGGCACCTGAGCTTTCACAGCATCAGCAGAGTAACTTTCCTCACACTCTGATCTGCTACATGACAAATCTTTAAGCCTTAAATTTATGATAGTCCAAATGGTAGCCCATTTCTCCCTTCGTTTGAATATTTTCATAATACAACCCTAGTTAAAAAAAAAAACAAAAAACTAGGTATAAAAAAAAAGAATATTGGATTACTCTCTGAGAGCCCTCTTTTTCTCTTAACACTTGAAATGCATTTACACTTCATCTTCAGTTGAGAAATTTTCAGTTTGTTTCTTATTATTTTTTATTATTACAATATGATGCATTTAATTTGGCAAGCAGGGAATCTCTGAGACAGAGGAAAGACTGGAGAGAGGTCTATAATACCAACATTAACTAACCAGGGTCCAAGTAGTCTCCAAGAGAGCAAGATGACTGTCACTTTCCCTAGGTGACAGCAATACAGCCACGTTTTGCTGTCATGGAAATGGCTTGGCTGTCCCGTTTAAGCATCTGCAATCTCAGGGCAAATAAGAGACTTGCTTTAGATGATTCACTAAGATAAGTCTCACCACTCCAGATTTTTTTTTTTAACATCCCACCAAGTAAATAAAAAGTAAACACGGAAATCAAATCTTCATGCGCAACCCTGAAGATACCTAAGCCAGAGCACAGGTCCAGAAAACTTCTATCTTAAAAACCAAATATTTGTGCTTCATTGTTTTGCCGAACATGATTTATGAGCTGTCTTAAAAGCTTATTTTGCAATTGGCCATTCAGGCCCTGGAGAGCTGGGCTTGTTTAGATGGGAGGAGGATGAAGATGGCGAAGCTGCCTCAGCTTCCAGCACTGAGCAGAAGGAGCCTGGAAGCCACCAGCACCTCATAAAATGCTATTTGTCACGTTCAGGAGAGTGGCCTTGCTGCTCAGAGCAGCCCTGGTGTTTGTGTAGGCAAGGATGGAGTAAAGGAAACAACATTGCTGCTCTTGCATCCCATCACTCCCTCCTCATGGAAGCGCCAGGCTAATCTCTTCCAAGCTAGGGAAAGGGCACAGGGAGCAGCAGAAAGTGCAGGCAGGGCCATCTTCCATGGCAAGCTACTGCATCGTGAGCTTCACCGTTGGGGCACTGAGGAGAACGGTGGCCGTTGGCTAGGAAAAGGTGGCCTCGTACTTCCCACTTCAGCAGTGTGCACTAAATAACGTACTACCCAGCACAAGAAACTCACACATTTGTTTTATATATGTTTTATATGATAGCTGAGAGCCGCCTCCAAGGTGAGCCTCCTCCGTCCCCGGAGCTTGGGAGCCGGAGCGGCAGCTGTGATGCTGGGGGAAAACCAGTTACTGGCAGAAAAAGACCCAAACCCCAGCAGAGAATAAAAGCTCTGGTTTGGCCTCGCACTGTCCAAGTGACTCTAAATGACAACCTCCTCAACAGCATAGAGACACATAAAATAAATAAAGGCCTCTAAACGGTGCTTTGTACCTTTGAAAGCACCAGGGGGTTCTACCAGTTGGCTCTGCTCAGTACAAAGCTCCAGAACATGTTGCCATATGGGATCTACCAGACAAACAAGCCATAATATTCAAGAACGGAAACAAGCCAGTATTTATTCATAGGTTTTTATTTTCATAAAGGTTTTGTTTTTAATGCGGTTTTAAAATCATGCAAAATGAAATTAAAACAACAGAACAAACAAACAAAACCTCCACATATTGTGGTATCTTGATTTTAAGTGCCCCTTCCAGACTGCCCAGAGGAAGCAAACGAGCAGGCAGGAGCTGTGGGGCTGCCCAGAGGAGGAGCTGCCAGTTCCCCATTCCCAGGTTACTGCCCACGAGCTCAGGCTCAAGGTGGGATTTAGCTACAGAACTGACATCTCGCACCACATCCCAGGGAAACTACAGAATGTATCAAATCACTACGGAGCCATCAGACTTGAGGGATTAAAATTAACAAATAGGAAGGTCTAGAACAGTGCAATTTCTGTACTATTATAGAAACCATTACCCTAGTGTAAACCCTAGAAGACTGCCTGCCTTCTCCACTATGCATTAGCAACACCTATAGCCCGTGTGGTGAAATGAATGAAACCATCATTGTCTGGCTGTGAGCATTTAGGGTCATCTGCAAAACGTCACCTGTGGTATTTCCACCTAGAACTGAACACATGCATCTCTGCAGCTCACACTTGGCTACGTGCTTTTCCCTGATGCAAAAAAAAAAAAAAAATCTGCAATAGGAAAAAAGAAAAGTTAGACTTCACCAGTAGATGGCCTTCAAGTTCTCCAGAACATGGTTTGTCTTGATGCAACAGGGATCTGATCAAGCCCAGCAATGGGAAATCATTTCTCCTTCCTCCTAATGCTGCCTATGACTGCTTCCTGTGTGTTTTGCTTCCACTCTCCTCCACACTCCGTGGAAACCCCCTAACCCATGTGTGGTGGCGGTGCACTGGAAGCTCCATGGGCTCCCGTGCCACGCGCTGCCCTGCACACGCCACCGCCACCTCGCTGCTCGGCGACACGTGGCTGCACACCCTGCAGACACCGTGTCCCCGTGCTCCACGGCAAAGACGCGGGGCTTCCCTTTCCCCCCGGCCTACTGGCATCCCGGTGTCTCCAGGTCCTGGCTAACGAGGCCGGCTGCGAGGCAGTGTCACCTCCCGCCTCACGTGTCCCCAGGGCCACACAAGGCTGCCTTGGCCATGGCCAGAAAGAGCCACCAAGAAGGTTTCTGGGCTGTGGCGGAGCCAGATGCTGAGCTGGTCCTGAGGAGAGCCCGGGCACGCGGCGATCCAGCATCCTCTCCTGCTTCCCGCAGGAGGAAGTGCGGCCTGGGATGTGACTGGTGTCAGGATCTCAGCAGGCCGCACGGTGCCCCCCGAAGCACGGGAAGCCCAACCGCTGGGGCCGGGCTGCCCTGGAGGAGGGAAGGGATGCGGCTGGGAAGAGGGAAGGGATGTGGCTGAGAGCACAGCTTGCTCCCTGCAAGGCCTTGTCCCACTCCCCTCATGGCCCCGTCCCGCTCCAGGACCTGCCCTGTGCCGGCCCTGCCACGTGCCCCATCCTGCGGCGAGACAGCTCTGCAAAGGATCTACAGGGAGGAAAACTCAATCCTGCAAAAAAAAACCCCACCAACAGCTCGCTCGCTTGTGCTGCGTTAGCTCCTGGAATAACAGGGATGCTTAGACGAGGACGGGAGCTACGGCCACGGCGGAGGCAGCGCCGCCAGCCCAACGGGTGGCTCCGCTGCAACTGCCGCAACTTCCAGGAGAGACATCACCTGTGCAGAGAAAACCCTCCCTCTGCCCCCCCGCGAAGCCCTTCTTGCCATTCCTGTGCATGCAGAAACCTCCCGCACAAAGAAGCGCAAGAAGAGATAAGATAATGAAACGGAGAGATATTATAACTGTTGAAATTCTTAGAAGGTGATAATGTGCTTTGTCGATAGACGATAAAAGCATTAAGCAACATTAATATCTCACCCCCATTAATAATTTGAAAAACCAGATATTTACAGTTTTTCTTTTTTTTCAAAAATGAAAATAAAAAGATTTAAATATATAACGTTTCAATAGTTAAATGCTATATAGATTTAGCAGTGCTAATCACTAATCTATGAGATGTGCCTACCTTTTGGACCAGCCTTTCAGGCATACTCACAAAGAAAGCATGCAAATGAAATAAATGCAAAAATTCCAGTATCAGATGCCTCCTTTCAACACTGCAATGAGCAGCTGAAGGAAATCCTTGGATCTCTAGCACACACTGATAATTCAGAGGGGTCCTGGGCTGCTTTTAAGTGGGTATCTGCGGGTTTCAGAGCGGAATTTTCTGCATTATTGTTGAAAACCTTGGCCTTTGGACCCTATGGTAGAAGTGGAGACAGCCCGAAGCAGGGAAAAAGCTTCCAGTAGAGACAACTGAGTTTGTTGGAAGCCTCTGGTACAGGTAGGAGCCAAGTGAATCACATAGCTCATTCATGGAGCTAACTTCTCCAGACACAAAGTGCCCTTTTTCTGCCAGGACCTTAAGGTTTCAAAAATAACAGGTAAGATGTGGATACCCCGGCATCCTTTTGATGAAAAAGGGAAACCGAAATGCATGCCCAGCTTTCTCAGGTGTATCCCTTTCCAGGATAACTCCTCCTCCCAGTAGTTTTTCACATAACATAATTTACCTTTCTGATAGCTCTAACAATTAGTGAAAATAACTCCAGAAAATATGTATGTATTAAACTTTGATTTCGCAAACGCATTTTTTTTTTGCTACTTTAGTTTGTTTAAAAGGTTTGGGTGTAATCTCCTGTTGAAGTAGTCTGTTGGAATATTTACTTATTATCTTTTCTTTTGAATACAGAGCTTTGAATGTGTCATTTTCATAAGGAAAACAGATGCACATGCATCTATACAAATGATTTTCTTTTTCTCCTCTCTAATTCTTAGGTTCTAATTAATGTTTCATGAACAGCAAACATCTGCCTTAGGAATGTTAGGCATTAAAACATATCAAGCAGTACTTAAGATGATCATAAAAAGAAAATACGCACTACTCATTTTATTAGCAGTGGTAATGTAAATTAGTACTTTTTAAGGTTATTTTACACTGGAAATTGCACGTTTTGTTAAGAAAGAAAGGAGAAATTTGTCTGTGTGTGCAAACAGCACATATTAAACAGGAAAATTACACGGGTAAACAATACATAGATATGGAACGATTTGAATGCATTTGGTTCAGAAAGGCTCTGAGCTGGAACGGGTGGTAAACTAGGGCAGGAGCAGATGGGGATAGAAGCCCAGTCAGTTTGTCCGTTTGTATTTTCTTCGAGGGATCCGCTCGCGGCCGCTGCTGGAGACAGAGCCCTGGGGAAAGAGACACCCTTGGTGCGGCCCCTCTTGCATCTCACATTGCTCCTCAGCGTGGACAGCAAACAAAAACACCCCACGTATCTGTGACCGTGACTTGATCCACAGTATTTATTGAAGCACCGTTGCTGGGGTTGCTGAGCTGCCCTGTAACAGCAGAGCGTGTTACAACATCCCTCTGGCAGCGCTGGGACTGAACGTGTGGCTCCTCCGAAGAACAAGCTCCGGGCACTGGGAAAGAGCTTTCAGCGCTAGGGAAGCACCAGTGTCAGCCAGCAAGCAGAACTGGGCATGTCCTATCAAAGGTATCTATCATCGGAGCCACGAGCTTTGTTCATGTGGGACAGGAGCACAAGTCTGATGTTTCTCCCTAGCTGTTCTCCTTAGCTGCAGGATGTGGGAGTGCTTTCCAGCTCCCAAAACCGTGTTCTCCTTTGGGTGTATCCTGGATTGGTGCTGGGGTGAGATCCAAGCACACACGATGTTCTCCTCTGTCACCCCATTTCACTGTGCTGCGTTCCCAAGGGAAGGAAACTGGGCCAGAAAACATCGACTCAGATATTTTCAGATATGAGCAAATATGATGAGTGTATCCTTCATATTGGAGGACTGTAGGCCCAGGACCACAATGCACATATTGCCCCACAGGACACAGAAAGCCTACAGTTAAAGCCTACAATGAGCTCTAACATGCCCATATAATAAAAAACCCTTTTCATTTGGCTTACACTGGTCATTAACTAAGAAAAATAGAAGAGCCCCAGAATTGTATCAGTTAACTCTGCTGCGCTTAGCGTTGCCTACATTATTTAAACATGAATTCCTGGCCCTGTGAAACAGTAAATTAACTCCAGTAGGACAACCTGCACTGTCTACAGATCTCACCCTACGAACCAGAACCTGGGCCAGCCATTAAGCCCAGACAAACCTCCTTCCCCAGAACCACCTCTGCTCACAACCAAGCACGAGCAGGAGCAACTCGTGGAACAGCGACAGCTCTACTGAGACACCCTAGAGCTTGAGCTGCTGCATAACGAAGAAGAAGAAAGTCACATTTCTCCTACCTATGTTAGGATGTACGCAGCCTGCTTCCAGTCCTAAAAGTTTTAGAGAAATTATCCAGTAAAGCTATAATATTTTACATATAGACAGGATACTTCCAGTACTTTTAAACATAATGGTAACTCTCTTTATTGCTCTCTCTCCCCGCTCCTGGTTTGGACACACATTAGATAAGACACTTGGCCTCATAGCTTTTGAGAAATGAAATAACTACAGTTGTATAAATCTGTTTTAAACATATATTTTTTAACACATTCAACTTAAATGCATGGCAGTATGATCCAGAATTCCCGCTCTTTAGGATGACTGAACAAGTTCAAAGATTGCTCTGAATACTGAATACCCCTGCCACACACACCCCAGCTTCTGTAACATGCCACACTGCTGTGGAATACAGAATAAGAGAAAATAGATTATTTATTACTAGATTATTTATTAATAAATTATTTATTAAGATTTATTATCTTAAATACTACAATAACTCAAGTGTGAAGGCACTTGTTGAACTAGATCTCATCCTGAAAATCTTCCAAAAACAGAAAAGCTGCATCTCTGTGCAGCATGTTCTAGCACTTGATCACAAGCAGTGTCATTTATTCCTTATAAAGAGAGCTTTTAATCAACATACCTTTTTTTCTCAACAGTTCCTACATAAATGTTTTTATTTGTAAATTCATATACCTACCCATTATAAAGAAAGATAGCAGACTGACCATTAACTACAGCAAGCCTGAATTCTCTTTTTAATTAACTTAGTTTGCTTTAGACAAAACATTCATATGAGCTGAAGTGAAAACCCATTAAAACAGGGAAATCTGAAGCAGCAGGGAAACATCATCATGCTGAACTTGCATGTGCAATTTAGTTCGTGGGCAAAGGTCTGCTCTTTGGATCTGAAGAAAAAGTCTTCTTCACCTTCTTGAAAACAGGAATAGCTCCTTAAATACTGCCCAGGCTCTGCTAGGGAGCTGAGGCTGAGCTGGAAGAGAAAGAACATCTCTGTGGTCTCTTCCTTTCCGAGCTACCGGGAAAGCTGGTTCATTCACAGGCACTTACCCTCCAGCAGTCCTAACATCCATTGCAGAGGGAGTCCATATCCACACTGGGTTGGTTCTTTCCTTTTTATTTCAGAAAACTGGACAACTCAACCCTTCAAATTCAGCCTTTTCTACTTTCCCTATTCCTTCCCCACTGGCTGGTCAGGCCTTGATGCCTCTGCAGCGAGGGCCTGTTCAGTCCTTGCCTCTGCGCTCACTTCAGCACGAACCTCCTCCTCTTGATGGATAGAGTTCAGAAATGGGCACCATTTCTTAGTGAAAGAAATGGTGACCACCATTCTTCTGGTGACCACCTCACCAGTGTCTACAAATTCCTTCTTGTGCATCCTGAGCTGACAAAACTGTCACATAATGTCTTGCCAGGTTTGTGACATTACATCGAGATGCTCATATGAGTGACCTTTTCGTCCTGTTCACGAGGGTTATGATTACCAGTATGTTAAATATCCGATTACCCTGAGGATACCAATGTGTAATGCAGTTATGGGTAGTAATCTGTCATATTCCGTGTTGTCAAGCAGATTTTGATAACTACTAAATAGTGTATCTATTATATACACATATGTGTATATAGTGTATATCTATATACACATACGTGTATATGTGTAAAAATAGCCTGCCAACACCAGCATAATATGTCATCTCAAAAACAATTTCATATGCTCCACAGACCTTACAGTGCTACTGTATATGTGTATATGTATTGCAAAGAACAAATCTACTGCAGAGGTAAATAGTTATGTTTGTTTTGGATAAAACAAAGGTGCTTAGCGATTTAATTCATTTTGAGACAAAACAGTAGCATAAAATCATGCTTTGGTGATTAGGATTTCTTTTTCTAAAACTCTCTCCTGATGATTAAAGTTTGAGTTTTACTTTGTTGACTTTTAAACTTTGTTTACTTTTTTCTTTTTTACTTTTGTTTACTTTTTTACTTTGACTCGTGCATCTCTTCCCTAAAGAAGAGGGGTTAATCTCTGGGTCCCCTAGTTCCACCTCCCCAGCCTCCTTTCCTTGGGACTGCCACTTCCTTCCTTCCTTCACCCACTCATTATTTCTTCTCCTCTTTCCCAGCTTGGCCGCCATTCCCAGTGGGAACTACCACTCTTAGAGAACCACCGGCAGGTTCTGTCACTCAGTTTTGACACTCACTACCATATCACACTGATATGACTTTATACATTCACAGTTTTGCTCTGCTGGTGAGGAAGCAGAAAGACTCCTGCTGGCTTCAGCTGCACTTTGGGACAGAAGATATTCCTAGAAGTTATAGAAACTACTAGTCCAAATAATTTCTACCAAAAAGAAGTGTATTTCACCAGATCCTTGTTTTCCACTACATCAAACCAGCAGTCCCACAGACACCAGATTGGATGCTGACCCCAAGCAAGTCACTGCCTTCAACAAGTCAAACAGCCTCTCAGGCAGGAAACCAGGGCTTGTGCAAATCGGTTCCCTAAAGACTCTAACAGCACTGCCTTTGCTATGTCAGGTGCTCAAGGGAGGGGTGAAATTTGATTAAGAAGAAAACTATTTCTGTAGGTGGACCGCATGCAGCCATAAGGCAGGTTTTGTTCTAAGAAATCAAAGCACATCTTTAACAGACCTTCTAGTCACATCAGGAATTGCTTTGTTTACACCCAGGCGAAATGCACGGCGTCTCTCCCCTTCATGATAAATATGCTGTAACGTTTCTCCAGGAGTGGCAATCAGGCTGCTAGCCAAGGAGCCTTGCGGATGGGGGCTCGATAGGGCAGCAGCTGAGCAGGCTTCTTGTCGTGCTCCTCTGCTCAGACAACTCTTGAACCTTCAGTGCGGCTCTACTCCGACCGGGAGAAGCTGCAGGAGCCTTTAGGATGGGAATACTCTTCCAAAACGACATGGACAAAACCCCAGTGCCTTCCTGCTGTCAAGAGAAGGGTCAAGATCTGCCCTTATGGGTGCCCCAACCCCGCTAAGGCAAAATCTGACTCAGGATTTGGCTTGTTGCATTAACTGTGACTTTCTATGTGAGTTTACAAGCAAGTTCCTAAGTGAGGATTTAAATTGGGTAAGATTTATATGGTGCTGCCTCTTCAGTTTTTTTGAAATAAAACACAATGTGTTTTCCTGATAAGAACTGTTTTCCCACTGGCTGAAGGGCGTATGTGTCCCTTTGGGACGTCAACTATTCAATTATTTGATGCAAATTATTCTGTTATTTCCAACAGACATTGAACGCTTTGTTCAGAAAATGACAAAAATATACAAAGTTGAGCGAGCCTTGTAATTTTAGAGACATTCAACCCAGCCCTTCCCTAAATGCTAGTAACAGGCAAGACTACATGTTTATAGGCTCTGTGAAAGAAGTTTTATTTTGCTTTATCCCACAAGAACAATTTAGGTAAGTATTTAGGAACGATGGTGCCCAAAGTTAAAGTTATAAGGGGAGGAGAGAGAAATTTCATGGCCATTTCATATATTACTGAAGTTAAATGAACACTATTTCACAGGGGGGTTAGGAAGCCCCCATTTTCAGATTAGTACACCTTTTCCTTCATTTCCAAAGTATCCCAGGGAGGAAGAAGGAAATCAGCTCCCATGCATTCAGAAATATAACCTGCTCACCAGCTGGGTTCTTGCAGAAGCTCCCTGAGAAATGCACATCAGACCTCTTTCATCAACACAATGCTACTTGTCCTATTTAGCGTTAAAACATATTTCTGTGGCCGTGTTATTATTTGGCATATTTATTTCTCACATTACCATCACTACGGTTCATTTTCACACACTTTAAAGCACATTATGAAGACAAATGTGCAAAGAAATGAAGCCTCTCTGTCTAGCTGCTCTCTCTGAAGTGAGTGCATCCCCCTGTGCTGAGTCCCCTACAATGCTGAGAATCACATATTTCTGTGTAGAATAAATGCATGATGATAATGGGCCATGCTGTTAACCTTGCCAATTTATGCACGTTGCCCATGAACGCTCCTCAGAGGGTTTTGTCCAAATGTAGTTTCTAAGTTCCAAAAGTAGGCGAAAAAATCTGAGCGCCTGGAACAGACTGTTGTTGACGTCAAAGCATCTTAAACTCACACTCCGAAGGATTGGTTTGGAGTTCAGGGTTCCTTGCTATGCCACAGGTTTCCTACATATATCAGCTTCCCGTTCATTCATCTCTGAAACTTCTACTCCTTCACGGAAAGAACCACCTCCTAAACTTCCACCAACAGGATGTTTGGCTTGATAGCTTAAATCCTATGTCAATAACCAAATTATTTGCCCTCCATATGAGAGGCAGCTCTGAAAACTTCACTGCAAAACACACCAGCAAAACACAATAAAATGAATGACTGCACAACTGCTCTTAGGATTTTTTTTACAAAACTTTGCCACATAGAAAAATCCATTATGGATATTTATGATTTCCATTAAGGTTTTCTTTAATCCAGTATTTTCTTTAATCCATTAAGGTTTTCTTTAAGTGTATTTTTCATGAAAAGAAATCCCCTCCATGTATTGCTGGATAATTTTCCCTCCTAAATCTACTACAGTGTTTGCTTTTTTACTAATTTTACACACAGTATCAGTCACCAAGTAAAGCACCAACTAATACTGCCAACATAGTAATTAAGAGCAGCCAACGTGCATGTACTGAAGCTTTTACTGCAAAAATCAGCCTGTTAAAAATCTAGCACAACTCAACCCTGCGCATATGTTGTTTTGTTTTGTTTTGTTAAATGGGATGGAACATAGCAGAACTTTAAAGATCAAAGAAACCCATAATTTCTTAAAACATTCGAGGCTGTAGTATACAGCAAAAATGGAAATTTACCCTGGCATATTGCTGTCACAATTGCTCATTTGGAAGAGGAACAGAAAAGAGGAAAACAAACTCAACAACTTGCAGCAAAGCAGACATACTGAGGAAACTGTGATAAATAAAAGCAGAGTATGACGGAGGTGAGGGAATCAAAGGAGTGTCCAGCATAAGGTCAGAAAAGACAATCTTGATCATTGGAGGCGGCTGCTTGGACTAGACAGGAGGACTGTCTAGTATAGGACATATATACGGACATATAACATATATGGAGCTGTTGCCACACGGAGGAACCTCTCCTAGGTCCCTGGTGCAGCATCTCTGGGAACAGCTCCCACGGACTGACAGCCTCCTTGGCCAAAATCAGGGAAATACAGAGTAATAATGCAGAAAAGTAGAGCAATGAGAAAAGCAGGGAGGACTTATATTTCCATATTCACTTAGCACCACGCTAGGAACAGATCACCCACCTTTTCTAAATTGAGAAGCACCGGGATTTCCATGTGCATAGAGGGAGCGCTCTCCTGCAGTTTGACAGCTACATGTGGGTTTCCTCATGATCTGGCTGAGTATGATGCAAGATGGCAAGTTGGAGGTACAAAGCCCAGCTTTATAAGTCTATCTGTTTTTTTTTTGGCAAGAATATTGCTTTAGTGCACATATCAAGCACTTCAATAACACCTCTACATCTTATATGGAAATTACAGTTTTCAAATTCATCACTGCCTCGTCTGCCTGAATGAAAAGCCACCAGCTAAACATGTTTTACTAGCTGTAACGTCAGCCACAAAACCTCATTTCACAGAATCACAGAATGGCTGAGGTTGGCAGGGACCTCTAGAGCTCATCCAGTCCAACCTCCTGCTCCAGCAGGGACACCCAGAGCACGGGGCACAGGGCGGCATCCAGGTGGGTTGGGAAGATCTCCAGAGAAGGAAACTGCACAGCCTCCCTGGGCAGCCTGTTCCAGGGCTCTGGCACCCTCACAGTGAAGAAGTTCTTCCTCACATGGACATGGAACTGCCTGTGTAAATTCTGTAATTTCTGTGTAATTTCTCATCTAAGAATTTGCACAAGCGGTCAACTCAAATTCTATCTACCTACCTTGTTACGCAAACGGAGGTACTGAATATTGATGTTACAGATTCTTTTTAGTGAAAACCTCCATTAAATACTCCGCATAAGCATCATGTGTCACAGTAAACCCCAGCCGGGCGGTGGCCGGGGCAGGGGCAGCATGTGAGCGGGGCTACACGAGGCGCCAGGCCAGGCACGGCCAGGCCAGGCACAGCCAGGCCAGGCCTGGTACGGCCAGGCCGCGGCACTCCGGCTGCCGCACGCACCACAGCCGAAGGCCAAAGCCAAAGGCACAGCCAAGGGCACCCAAATGCCGCGCTCACGGCTCTCTCATTCCCTGCCCTTGTTATGATCTGGCCCAGAAAAGCGAGATGTCAGCATCTCAGCGTGTTTTGTGCTCGGTCGATGGCAGTCACTTTCGGCCCATCTTTAACCTCTGCGGTGGCCTGCGGCCTGGCTGGCAGGTCACTCATGTCTCTTCACACTGCGAACCTGACAAACCTCTTCTGGGAAGGAGGCAAAGCAGGCAGGGTACCAGGACGTAAAAACACATGGAAAGAACGGCGGCCACGCCGGGGCCGTTCGCTGCGCTGCTCCTTTGAGCATCGGGAGGTTAAATGCCACCAACTCATTCTGGGGACAAAAAACTGAGCAACGACAAAAAGGACCCAGCATTAGTCTATTTTTGTGACAGGCTGCTTTCCTTCCAGCCTCTGGAGTTCAAAGAGCAAAGACGTGGTTTTCCTATGTGTCTTGGGTGAGCTTTTGTTCCTGAAATGCCACAGCCTAACTTTTCCCTTCTAAAAGTACTGGATTTAAAACCCGTTTGGAAGAACAAGGCTATTACAAAGTCTCACATTACTTCAGGCCAATACTATTACTAATACAATTGGAAAGTGCAGTCAAATTAAATGCACAACTTCTCATTAATGCATTAGTGGGTTGACAATTTACATTGGATCACTAGCAAGGATCAGGAAAGATGGATAATATGGCTTGGGACTCCACAGCGATGCGACTGCTTTCCAGTGTAAACTTAGGCCTCTTCCTTATCCTGTTGGGTTTCAGTTCCTGACACAGATATTATTATTATTTTTTTCTCTCAAGCACTATCAGTCCAGAACAAGGGCTCACAACAAGGTCAACAAGGCTTAGAACAAGGGTGCTCCAACCTCACCTTGTTTTTCAAGCAAAACACTAAAAGTTAATGTTAAGTAGAACAAACAAATTATAAAGTATGCAATATAAAGGATCCAAACATAATCTCTCCTCATTTCTGACCACGTTAGCAATTAGCAAATGTTATTCACTGTTTGCAATGGTGTTTAGAAAGTACTTCATCCTCACGTTAGGTGCATATTTTAGGTGGATATGGGTGGGAAGAAATCCTTACTCATGCTGCCATACTGTATACAAATTGCTAGATGAAATACGAGCCAGACTGTGGTATGTGATTTATGGCAGATCTCTTAGAAAGTATTGGATGTTCCTTTGCAAAGGTATGATAAAAAGAAAAATCATTGAGTAAAACAGGTTCGCAATCAGGCTCTGCTTCTGCCCTGGTGGCAAACCTGCCAGAAACGACAAGTTTCCAAATCCATAACAAGAGAATCACTATAGACCAAGCACTAACAGAACATAAAATCACTACCTCATATTCTGGCAAATACCCTCGCAAAAGGTGATTTATGTGCCATTCAATGTTGTTTTTAAGACATCCACTGAACTGAAGAAGCACCATTATCATACATCAAACACACATCAAGTCCAATCTAAATCAACAGAGGCTGAAATATATCATGTGCTTGACATACAGTAATTGACATGTCATATTATAGTTGACATTTCAAGGACAGTAGTGCCTGTTTAAGTGGAGACACGGTAAAATAAATATATTTTTTTTTCCTTGAGCTAACCAAGAACCAAGAACCAGAGGAGTTTTAGTGCAGAGTAGTTCAGTAGCAATCTGAAAATTAAAAATATGTTATTTTAAAAATAACAAAATTTCTAATGGTTCAAATAAAAAAATCTCTTTCTCTGGAGATCTTTAAAACCTGTTTGGATGTAGCCCTGTGCCCCGTGCTCTAGGTGTCCCTGCATGTGCAGAGGGGTTGGATTAGATGATCCCTGGAGGTCCATTCCAACCTTAAGCATTCTATGATTCTAAGTAGTAGAAAGGCCAACTAAAAAAAAAAAAAAAAAAGAGGATAAGTACTATATCCTCTTTTGGGAGCAAATTTCAGTCACATTGACTAGAAACCACCCACTGATTTCCATATGGTTATAGGATCACAACTTCATCTGTCCCACTCTCCTCTTTTTGTACATCTTAGTGAGGTTAAGTAAGTCTCCAAATAACAGTACCCAGATTATCCTCCTGCCAGCTGATTAAGTAACAGGTACTATTGGGACAGGAGGAAGAGATGCGAGACCAGCGTGGGCCGCGCTCCTCTTCCCTGTACAGCAGCACAAGTTGCAACAAGGCACAATATTGAATTGCATATTGCTTCACCTGACACCTCCTCCTGCCTCCTTGAGGCAAGTGAGCAGGGACACTGCTGATAAAAACAAGGGTCCTCTAGGATTTGCTCACAGGAGAAAGGAGGAGGAAGGATAAATCATCTGTAGAGGGAGGTGGACATGCAACGTACTCCTTACAATAGGACAAGGAGGTCCCCAACATGTATTGCCCAGCAAGCTCAGAATATAGAGCCCACTGCTGTAAAGTGCTCCTTTCTTCTGCTTCCCACCCATAAAGGCCTCTTGGGTCTTTTGGTTCATTAAAACGAATCTCTGCATGCAAAGGAAAGGTTTTTTTTTCATCTATAGGTTAAACAGACAATATTAATGTCCTATTGCTTTTACCTAATGCTTTCATGTACAATCTTAATTTTTATACTATCATTACTTCTCTAATTTCTAAAATGTTTCTACACTCCCTATAAGTCTTCTTTAGTCAAAGATACATCATTTTGACTCTTTTAATCTGTCCTTAGAGTTGTGAATATATCATTATCAGCACAGCATGCTACAATGATGTTATGGTTTCAGCCAAAAGGCAGTGAAACAGCATCTGCAGGAATAGACCCACACACCAATTGGACTCGATGATCTTCAAGGTCCTTTCCAATATCATAATGATTCTATGATTCCATGTTGTATGTGTAATCTAATCATGCTACACTGTGTGTAAAAACAGAAAATAAAAGTTTAAGTTTAAAATATTGTTAAACCAGAGGAAGGAAAAAGATGTTGTAAGAAGTGATAGTATGTTAGACCAGCCAGCAGTAGATGACTATTCCCATAAATAAATAAATAAATAAATAAATAAATAAAGTCAGTAAATCTGTCATTCTGCTCGCAGAACTGCGAGAGAATTGAACATAGCAGAGGAAAAAAACATGGTCCCAGGGTCTCATTTTAGGCCTTAAAATTAAATACAAAGATCAAGCAGTTCAAAGGAGCTGAAAGATAAAAAGAGCTCAGGTACTATGTGAATTTGAGCTCTTCTTAATAGTTGTGTCTAGGCTGCAATAACAGGACAAGAGCATAGTAAGAGAAAATGAAAAAGGACAAAATTATTAACAAAGTCAGAACAGGATAATTCAAAGAACGGAGAACAAAAAGAAAGAACAAAACTCTACAGCACTTTTTTGTCAGGATTCTTTTTAAAAAGGTGACCAAGCCGATTTATCAAAGTGTATGAAACGTTTGATCCTCAGCTGAACTTCCATGAAAACAGAATCATCCTCCTTTCTGCTGAGAGGTCAGAGAACCGCAGCCTGAGCCAAAGAAAAGGATAAAGGAACCTTCCAATGCTGAACCAGGGAGGGCTGCATGCGCAGAAGCCCATGTTGATACGTAGGTACCTAAAGGGCAATTCCCAAACACCAAGTGTTTTTACACACTTAATTCCCTAGGGCAACATATTTTGACAGCTGAAAATAAAATTAATATCAGATGGCACTGAAGTGAAAAGAAGGATAACTGAAGCAGAGTCTTGTATGTGTAGAACGCAACATGCAAACTTACTGTACTGAAAATGCTTTTGCCAATTAAGGAAAGGGCATCTCATGGCTCTGGAATTACATATGTGCCAGTGGTGCAAAACATATGGATACTGAGGAGTGAATAGGTTTGTATTCTAAATACACGCAGCACCAAATAACAAGTCACAGCTCCGCTCAGCTGCCTAGTTCTCCTGCTTCTCCTGCCCCGTCTGCCGAGGTGGTGCCACCGGGCTGCCCTTCACAGAATCATAGAATCATAGAATGCTTAAGGTGGAAGGGACCGCCTAGAGCACGTGGCACAGAGCAGCATCCAAGCGGGTTTTAAAGATCTCCAGAGGAGGAGACTCCACAGCCTACCTGGGCAGCCTGTGCCAGGGCTCTGGCACCCTCACTATTAAGAAATTCTTCCTTAAGCTCCTGTGGAACTTTTGGTGCCTCAGTTTGTGGCCGTTTCCCCTAGTCCTACCAGTGGCCACCACTGAAAGAGGCCGCTCCATCCTCCTCAGTCCCTCCCTTGAGGTATTTAGACACTGACACAAACACAGTGGTTGGGAAAGAGAAGGAAAACGGGACAAGCCTTGAAAAGGTAACATCTCAGGCTATATAAATGGAGAATTTGAGCAGTATCTTTATTCAGTTTGTGGTTTTTTTGTGCTCCTTGTGAATTTCTCCAAGGTTTGGGCTGAGGAGGAGCGAGTACCTTTTCTCGCTTCTTCTCTGGAGCTTAGTTGCCAACCTGCTTAGCTGGCTTCTCACCACACACTTCTGCAGGCTGATTTTCATGCTGCACTGCTTATCCCCCAAATTAATCAGAATATCTCTCCTTCAACCACCTCCTGCAACAAAACTATGAGATGGAATTTGGGATTAAATAATATTATGTTAAAATAATAATTAAAAAATCTTTAAAGGATCAATTAATTAAAGCTTTCGTGCTCTTACCTTACATTACAGGAAACCCTAGATGTATTCCAGGTATCAATGGAAATTGCATTGTATTAGCTGCAGTATTGAAGGTAATGTTTTCAGTATCAGTTATCAATATCCAGTTTGGTCATAATTATCAGCTGCTTCCTATGAATATATATTTAATTATAAATCATTGTCTTTCTTTCTGATCTATCTATTCTACTATTTGTAACTTTTACACATGATTAGAAGACTTGAATCAGGTTTAACACACCCAAAATATCCATGCACAAAAGACACTTGTGATAAATCCAAAAGAATTTAAATTTAAAAAAATATTTTCACTTAAAAGAAAAGCAAATAAAGCAATTCTGTCATTCTGAAAGGTTTTGTTATACTATTTTTTTCCCATAAATGCATTAATTGGAGACTGAATGTCACTCCTGAAAACATAATCAACACTGTATGTGGAGTCCTGACTCTAGATGGCAGCAGCCTCCTTTAGTTCTTAGTTTTCATATTCCCGAATTTCCCTGTCTCTTTGTTCCATAGCCCTCCGAATAATTCTGCACTTCCTTCTCTTACCCCAAAATAAAGCCTTGGGTGCTCTAAGCAGTCAGGGGATCACTGCAAGGCATTTTCACTGGAAGGAATCAGGCCATTCCTGCAGTTAAACTACAGGGATCTTCAAAGCACACAATACAATAGAGGTCTGAAGAGGAAATAAAAAATAAAATGAAAGGAAGACTTTTCCTCCTCCCTGTTCCTGTATCAGTCACCTGGTGAAATGATAGCAAAACAGTGCTTTTTTCCCCTTTAAAGACAGCCCCTCAAATAAAAATGGAGGGGGCAAAGGACGGAGAAAAGGAGACACAGACGGAATGGAACAAAAAGGTGCTATTCCATAATGACTTTGAACCAGGAAGAAAGCCTACCTAAAGAATAGGGGTTTAAAGCACTGCACAGTCTCACAATTCTCTCTCTTCAGGCACAATGTACTGACATGACACCGCTCGAGCTTATCAGATGAGCCAAAGCTGCTTCCATGTTACTGCTCCAGGAGACAGGAGACCTAACGCTCCAGCTAAAACATCTCATCCACACACCACTCCTTTCTTCCTCCGCCTAATACTGGCATTTGATTTTACCATTCCCCCGTCATTCTTGGTAAGTCTGTATATTTTTCTCTGCTGTGTGTCCTCCCCCCTCCTCTTTTCCAGTGTTTTCCCTCCTTAAGGGTATTGGGGAGGGTACTACTTCTCCGGCCACTTTACTGTTTCTCGAACTCTTTGACATGATCTCACTTTTTGCTTTCATGAGAATCAAATGGAAAGAAAAAGATTTTCAACAAGGATTTTGAAATATCCATGCATGTAAAATTCCTTAAACTGCTGCAATTAGAGGTTATTCTGTGAACCCCCGAGGCACACGAAGCAACATTGTTCAGGTGAACAATCCCAGTTCTGCTAGGTCAGTCCCCTCAGAAGTCTCTCCTAAAAGTGTTATCAGAATAAAGGTGTTAGACTTCAAGTTCACATTTACTGTTTGCATTCAAAATTTCAATATACAACCATTGCCATCATCTTATACTGGTAGGGATATTTTGGAACACTGGAGCTCACTTAAGAACCTGCCTTTTGGTCTAGATACTGCTGAGAGGAACCTAATGTGATATTCAAACACAAGAGCATTTTACTATTTTCAAACACAAGAGCATTTTAGTGTTGTACTCCAGAGTTATAGTTGCACTATTTTCACAACTCACAGACTTATATTTGTGAAAGAGAAGAAAATACACAGTTCAGTGTTCAGAATGGCACTTGGGGGGCCCAAATATCCTGGGACATGTGAAGCTAAAGTTAAGAATAGTGCATCTAGCTAGTCTTGCTGTGAGGCATGCACACGGTCTTCTGGAATGACATTGGCTCAAAAAATACAGAAGGCTCTACAAAGTATTTTCATCTACAGTCCCTCCTATCACACTCAAGAGATATATGGTTTCTGGGAAATGAAGATTTAAGAATGGCATAAAACACTGTAGGAAATATGCAAACATGTAAGAAACAATACCAAGTTTAACTTCTTAAGCTAACCTTGACTCACTGCACTGTAAGATCAGATGATTCTACGATGCCTGAAATCCAGAGGTGGTGGAGGGCTGTAGTTTTGCTTCCTTCCCCCTCCATCCCAAGCCATAGGTGCCTGACCCACTGGCACTCCTGCAGCCTCGTGGAGAGGCAGGTTAGGGAGCGAATGGGCCACTGTTGCTCCCTGAAGTGTCGCACATTGTCATCAGCTCAACACCCAAGGGAAGGCCAAAGGCCATGGCAAGGAACAGCGACCGGAGACCATGACTGACCCTACACCGATACAAATTATACTAGTTACTTTGGAAAAATAACCAATACGAACAAGTCATTGTTAAAGAAATTAAGAACTTTGTCCACAAATGAAAACTGCCACCTGTACGTGCTCTGAAAATTAACTTTCTTTCAGAACTGAAGCATCCTGGAGAAAAACAGTTTATAAATACGAAACTAACACCCTGTGCCTACGGGTAGTGACCTGAAATCAGGAGCTCTGAAATTTAAATCCCCCAGGTGGATCCAGATGGCTGAACCCATGTCAGTGTGGGAGCCCACAGATGTTGCAGGTGCACCCCGAGGATGCAAAGGGTGGCCTGCACAAGGGCACTTGTGCACCATGCGGGCCAAAACCTTGACTTATGGGGTGCCTAGCACAATCACTATTTGGAGATGACACAGGAAACATAACCAGTTTAAAAGATGCATTTCAAAGGCTCAATACAATTTGTGAGAACATCAAAAGTCACCCGTAGTCTCAACCTTAGGACTATAACAATGCACAATACATTTCTGTACTGGTAGAGCGAGCAAGAGGAGAGCAAATAAAGCAGTAAGCCTCCCTGCACAATCTCTTCTCAATTATTATCCAGGATATCTATAATTCATAGGCTTTACTAGGTGAACCTACATAACATCTGAAGAGAGTCCAGATTAATGAGTTTATTCTCACCATGCTCAAGAGAGGCTGATGGACAATATCATTACCCGTTTCTAGACAGAGGAATGACAGAGAGCGTAATTAACTGCCTGGCTTCTATGTATTTATTTATTTATACGATAGGTACAATCTGCCATGGAAAATATGGGTGATTGGGGCATCCTTAAACATCAATAATTTACCATAACAGGGAGGCATATGGCAGATCAAGAATTCCAAGTGATGGTCCCAGTGAGTAGAGATGTGTATGTGATTCCAGGTAACTTTGAATGCCACCTCCCTGGATGTCACCCAGTAGTTTTTTGTGGCTTTTAGGATTAGAATTCACAAATCACTTTGTAAAGAAGGGCTTTTCCCTCTGATACGGTGTCTTGGCTGGCTTGCTTCGACTCCTTCGGTGGCTTGTGGAAAGACAGAAGGAGAAAATGGCATTGCCTCATGGATCTGAGTCATACATCTTAACATGAAGCTGTCCATCTCACTCCATTAAATACAAAATGAACCCAAAAAAGGCTACATTACTGAGTGGGGAGGGACTGTACGGTGAGAAACATGGAATCCATGGAATATCCTCAGCTGTTACATTGAAAATGGCAGCTAACACTGAGAAATGAAGGCAACTCTTTCTCCACAGCTGACAAAAAGCAGGTAGGTTGGGAATTACTTTTGAGAGAGGAGAAAAAATGAAAAGAGAGAGAGAAAAGGAGACTCATTTGTTTTGCAGACTGTTTGATTGCTCAACAAATCGCTTAGTCACTTGTCTACTCGCATTTGCTGTACTCATGCACATATAAAAATGCAGTCTGAGCAGGGGAGCACAGAGGGTGTCTGGAGGCAACCCAGGCGTGTTGATACCTTCACTTTAATGCATCAGACTCGGAATGAGCGACTAATTTGGTCTGTGCACTAGCTTAGCAGAAACAAAATACTTACAGACTATTAATAGAGAAACTTCTCAGGGGCGCCGTGACCTTTATGACTTGGCGTGTTTTACAGCCCGACCCCTGTTACAATTAAGCAAATCCTTGCAGCAAAACAACACATTTTTAGCCCTTTTTCCCACTGGTAGGGAACGGACTGCTGATGTCGGGCAGCTATTCTTTTACTGTTTTATATTGCATATGGGTAAAAATCCTTCCTGTGGTATAGAGGTGCACTGCTGGAGCACGAGAGGGGAAAATGAGGGGGGCTCAGGGTACTGAGAGCAGTGATGCTTCCTAACTTCCCTCAAAAGTCTTTATTTTTATCAACTGCTTTTAGGGAAGGCCTATGGAGATGTGGAGACAGCTATTCCCACACCTTGATAATCAAGTAATTAATAGGAGAGTATATGCTCGGGAATGACACTGCAGTGGAAGTGGAAAAGAGGAGCGTGCTGGGGCGGACACCTCTCTCCCCTCAAAGCCAGACATACACAACAGCTTTCTAAATACCTTGAGTATGATCAGACATTTAAAACACAGGGTTCCAAACGCCCAGTGGAAAAAGAGTTATGAAATACATCAAAGAGGAGAGTCCACTTACTGTTTCAGCCTTGCCAAGCCATGTGTCAACAAAAACATTGGATGTTAAGGTCACTGAGAGCAGAAGAACCAGAGAAATAACTATGTCAGGATCATTTTAAGCACAGCAATTAAAGCCTAAAACTCAGGATCTGACATTAAAACTTGCTAAATATATATTTGCATTTTTAGATGCATTAAATCACCTTTTTCTTTAATTGTAGAAAATACTTATTTGTCTGACACCATCTGCTCACTGCTGTAATTTACAGCATCACGAAACATTAGCAGAAAAACATGTAGTCTAAAAGCACAGGTGCGTGGAATAAAATAAAACAAAGATTTAAAACAATTAAAAAAAAAAAAAAAGACGACAAATTAGCACCAGAAATACAGGCTAGAGAGAAATCTGGAGACAACTGGAACAATTGATACAATATTCCTAGTTCTTTCTGATGTTACAGAGGGGAGTTCTGCAGGGAAATGCCACTATCCCAAGCAGCAAAGCAGCAACATGTATCATTTTGTCATACCTAGAAAATAGTGGGCTGATCATTAGAAGCAAATGGTGAGAGCAGTTAAACAACTGGCACTTCAGCAGCTTTAAGCTTCCAAACTATTTGGAAGCCATGAAAAAAATGATTTGTAGTGATGTTCTGAATGTAAAGAGTGATCGGAGAGCTGTGTATGAGGAGCAAGCAGCATGTCTCTTTAATTTATCCTATTCTTCCTAACAGATTCAAGTGATGACAGCTCTGGAATTAATTTGGTTTCCTCAAGAAGGAGAGCAGAGCTAAAACTCCCCCTATGAAAATTATTACAGCCACGTCTTTGACAGCTGAGCCACAAATACATTACCCTGGGAAGGCCGTATTTGCGAGATAATCGAGGCAGATAGTGGAACTCTGCACTGCCAGGAATGTTTGATAGGAAGTGACTGCTTTTCCCAAGAACTGGAGGGTAAAAGTGAAGAGAGGGAAGGAGCTTTTTTCACACAGCTCATACCTGGAGCTCGTTGCCTCAGCATAGCGCAAGGGGCAAAAGCATAAACGGCATTGAAGATGGATTAGATAAGTTCATAAAGGTGAGGACTGTATATGGATATTCAAAATGAAGGTCCAGAGATAACCTGGGAGCCTGAGGGTGCACAAGACTTTCTGGAAGATGATAGCAGAAGAGGAAGCAGGTACTCCGAAGGAAGAGGCACTCTGCACTAGTCAGGTTCTTGCACTCTTTCATTAAACATGTTTCTGTCACAGATGGGTTGCTGGATCTGCTTGGACTCACTCAATATGAAGGTTCCTTTAATCTTTGGCTACTTGCTTTTACATATGTGCTAGTGAAAGACACCACTTGGAAACCAAATACCACCTGCAGGGAAGGAGATTCAAGCCAGAGCTGGCTCCTATGACAGCAGGGCTACAACGACAGAATTTTACCCAGTTCTAGACATTCACAAATGTAGGGCAGGTGCAACAAAGGACAGCTTTAAAAAAACAGGTTTTAACAGCCAGGTTATGCCTCTGTCCAGCACGGCAGAGTGCTTTGCACCACACTGTCCACTGCGTTGTTCTGGTCCAATCCATAAAATGGGCCAAGGCGGGTAGAGCCACTTCCTACCTGTGACTATTTTGTAGGCTTGGAAAGACATGCTTTCTTTGCAGTAACTTCTAGGCCAGGAAGCTGGTGTATGGAGCATGAAGAAACAGCTAAGGGCATGGAGAGAGGATGGGTGGAGTTCCTGGGCATGTGGATTTGTGCTTGAGGGAGTGTCAGTATCAAAGGAAAACAGGACATGAAGGCTGCAGCATCCACAGGGCAGCAACAGGCAGTCTGAAAAGCGAGGAAGTGCTGGGATTTCAAGATTTCACTTGAGGAAAGAAGCACCCCTGATCTTGGTGTTAAGACATTTTTCTCTAAAAATATCTCTACTTTTTACTGATTTATTGATCTCTCAGGAATATTTGCTCAGCAGGTTTGGTGGTAACAGAGCATGGCACCTACTCTGCATGTCTCCCCTGCCATCCCTGTAGGGCTCGGTGCTTGCACTGAGATCACACATTACCGTGGTTAATGATCTCTCGCTGGGATCAGTCCACACAGTGACAGAGAGGGCGGGATGGAGAGGGAAACCTCAAAAAATAAATCTCCACAAAATTGCCCGACTAGTCATTTTTGTGAAATGAAAAGGAATTTACACAGCAGTTTTATGGAAAAGAGAATTATGCAGTTAATCGGCGCTGCTGGATAATTACACTGTACACGAGGCCTTGCTTTTAGGGAAAAATACAAACTAATAAAGAGAGCCGGATCATCAGCAATGGCAGGGCTGTGGGGAGATACTGGAGACACAAAGCTAAATAATTTAAAGCTAAAGAGTATAATGGCTGTGAAACTGCATTATTTTAAATTTACATTAATTCTCCACCCAATTACATATTTAACATGAAGTGTAAAAGCCAGGGAATTCCTCAACATTGCCCTGCCTGAAAACAAACTCAGCAGCAATAAGAAAGCCGAGGGAATGTGAGGTGAGCCTGACCGGACTCCGAGTGCATTTTCTGAGCTGCTGCAGGCACAGCCTTAATACCCACAGGTCTGCTAGAGACCTGAAGCCAGTTTGTGCTGCCCTCCAGGTACCTCTGTTGCAAGCAAGGCCTGTTCCTCACACGGCCCCTGCAGTCGGTCAGTTCTCTTTGCGTCGCCTTTCGGACCTTTCAGGCAGCAGCCGGCCCAGTCTGGCTGCCTGCTGCCACGTTGGAATGGACAAAACCAGTGAGAAGCTAAAGCCAGGGTTAGCTAATTCAGCTAACACTGAATTAACTTGGGAAATGATGATGGGTGTAATGCGAGTGTTTCATTACCTTTGTGTTGTAAGCTATTTAGCCCTGATTATTACTGACCTTGGGTGATGCTGCATATGAGTAAAATGTGCAGTCCTGGAGAAGGTGTGGGTGGGAATGCTGGAAGGCAGACATCATTTCTGAGTGTATCCACAAATAAACCAGATTCTGTCCTGCTTTGGAGACTCACCTTATGACAGAATCATCAACACTCAGCAGTGCCCCTTACTTGGGCTTGAGTTGCAAATAATGCAGGAAAAGCTTGACACAGTGCACCTGGCAAATTATTATTATTATTATTATTATTATTATTATTATTATTATTATTATTATTATTATTATTATTACTTCTATTGCACCCAAAAGAGCACTAGGTACTTCACAGAGTAGTTAAAAAGACAAACTATGTGGCCCAGTGAGCTGCTATTCAGTGAAACAGTAGAAGCATCAGGAGTGGAAAAGCAGGAGGTGGCGGCGCAGCAAGGGGAAGCGAATTGGTCGCAGGACCAACACCAAGCGGTCACTAATCCGGGCGACGGGAGGCTCAGGACACTTTACCCATCCTTCTCATTTCACGTGTTCGGAGGAATCCCTGCAACTGTGCACGTTGTGTTAACACACTTTCCACATCCACTCTTCTTGCCCAAGGCACACGTTCACTTGAATGCTAAACTGTGCCTTACCTCACTCACTTTTTTTTTGCAGTCTGAGAGTATATATATTTGGAAGACTTATCAGTTCCAAAGCAAATAGGACTATTAAGGATTTACAGTTCAACAAATAACAGCCACAGCTTGTGCAGCTTTCACTGATCTCGCAGTGATGGAAGGATAAAGCCTAGGACTTTGGGCCAAGACAGACCATGCTGAACACGCAGAAGCTGCTTCCTCTCCTACACAGCACGTCGTGCACCAACAGATCACACTGTGGGGCTCTGCATGCTCAACTCTGTGTGTCAGAAGAATTTGTGATCGACTTGTTTCTCTTAGTTGGTCTTACTTGAACTTCTGGGATTCACTGTTTAGGGAACCGTATGGCCCTCGTGGGTCATTGTAGCCAGTGCCCTCCATGTGGATCTGTCAGCCCGCTGCTGCCCCACACATCCCGAGAAGGAAACTGGCCCAATCGGCCATGTAAGCTGAGGGAAGCAAGAGCGGTGGCAGAGGCCCCTGTGGGATTATCCAGGCTCACTCTGGATGCACTGGTTAAACACAGGATGGTCTCACCACGTGTGGAGAGGAGCACAGAAAACATTAGGACTGGTTGAGGAGGAGCACAGAAAACATCAGGACTGGTTGAGGGGCACTGCCTCAGTCCCTGACTGAGTGAGTTTTAAAAGGAATACATCAGCTAACAGTGAGAATGAAAGGGGCACAAGGGGAAAAAGAAACTTGAGGGATGCTTGTGTCCCTGTGCACAGTTTATCAGCGAGAGACAAGCCCAAGGTGAGGGAGGGTGTCCTCAGGAAACACCGGGTGCAGCTCAGGTCTGGGATCTCCTTCAGGCTCCCCCTGCGCCCTCTCCCCTGGGATGTGTCGCTCCCAAGCGAGGTCTCTCCCTGCCAAGCTGCAGACCATCTCGGTACAGAGGTGGAATCTCAGACTCTGGGACTGGAGGGCAGGACTGCGGGCCGCCGGCGGCTGGAGCCGTGGCTAGACGTGCAGCGTGTCACGGCCGGGCTCCCCTCCGCGCAGTGGGCGCAGAGCAGGTCCGGGCCACGGGCGCCACAGGGGCCTCCTGCTGCTGTGGCCTGTAGTGGCGCCGGCTTCTCCTGCTGGGTACTGTGACACAGAGCCAAACGCAATGGGAAACTGCCATGGGAAATGTTCCCTGCCATGGGAAATGTATACCTTGTATGCCGGCAGCCCACAGAGTGCGTGCTGCAAATTCCGACCTCACCATGTAGGAGATGCCATTTGGCTTCCCTGTGTACAGCCTGGAAAGGATGCGAGATGCCATCTATTCTGCAGAGGATTGAGGATCCTAAGGATCTACCTTAAGGCATCAACTTGGGTTGAAAATACAGAGATGCTGCTAGGATTTCTAGGGACACATCATCTTACGCTATGGTTTACGGTTTAGTTTTTCACCAAGGGGTGATAAACCTAAGCTTGTGAATAATGTTTGAAACTAGTTTTGTTCAGCCCCTGTCACCTTCTGAATATAACATTGTTTTCAAATAAAAAAAAAAACACACAAAAAAAGTGTTTTAGAAGTTGCCTCTGGCAAAGAAAAAAAAAAAAATCACAGGATGGTTGAGGGTGGAAGGGACCTCTAGAGACCATCTAGTCCAACCCCCAGCTCCAGCAGGGACACCCAGAGCACGGGGCACAGGGCGGCATCCAGGTGGGTTGGGAAGATCTCCAGAGAAGGAGACTCCACAGCCTCCCTGGGCAGCCTGTGCCAGGGCTCTGGCACCCTCACAGGAAAGAAGTTCCTCCTCACCTGGAGATGGAGCTTCCTGTGTTGCAACTTGTACCCATTGCCCCTTGTCCTATCACTGGCCACCACTGAGAAGAGTGTGGCCCTTTTCTCCCTACATTTGCCCTTCACGTATTTATACACATTGATAAGATCCTTCTCAGCCTTCTCTTCTCCAAGCTAAACAGGCCCTGCTCACTCAGTCTCTCATACGAGAAATGCTCCAATCTCTTAATCATCTTTGTCGCTCTCCGCCGGACCGTCTCTAGAAGCCAGGGTATGAACGGTTTAATACTACGGGATGATTCTATCCTAGGCTTTTAGCAGGATGGATTTAATAAGCAAACGGGTCTTTCCCATGTTTATTTGCTATGATCTTGGTAATCCGTAAGTGACACCTAACCTTAAATCCAAACACAACCCACAAATCTAGAAGTGCTAAAGAACATTTGCAGGCAGCAGATGCAAATAAATTAGCATTTCAAGATTACTGAGAGATAGTTTGAGTTAACATGCAAACAGACCTGAAAATATCATGGAAATGCAAAGCACAGATTGCCTCTATCTTTACTGCATCTCCTGTCCATCCTCACCCTGAGCATCTTTGGGTCTTGACCTCTGTTAACATGCCCTCCCCAGCAAGTTCTTCAGTTTAAAGATAGTCTCATTAATCACAGGCAGTTAAGCATCACGCTTTGATTAGTTCAGTAAAACAGATCTGCAGTACCTGATAATGAAGCCTCTTTAATCCCCTGCTCCAAAAGCAGGAGTCAAACACAAGGGATAGGTATTCGGACGGGTACAGTCAATCCTTATCAAACCTCCCCTCTTCATCCTTCTGAGCCTAAAAATGTTAATTCAGCTTCCTTTCGTTGCAGAATGTGTGACTGCTTCTATGCTGCTGCTCTATCACTCCTATCCAATAACAAGTTCTCTGGCTCTTTTTAAAGGTATTTTAATCGGGCATGTAAACACGTTTTAGTCTTTGATGCTCTTTCATTCAGCATCATTAATCCTCAGCATGAAATCAATAGAATTAAAACATTTAATCACGTCAAAACGCAACACACAAATCCACAAATGACTTTTCATCACACAGCAAACAGTTTGCAAGTTGGAAACTACGCCTTCTTTTTTTGCCTTGGGATCTAGCAAACCCTAAGCCCTCTTTCATACAAGTAAACAGATTCTCTCTCTCCAAATATCTGCCATGTGGCAAAGAAAGTTGCTGCTAAAGATGACAAGGTAAACACAGGATTTTGCGTCTGCTCTCTCATCTTTTTCATGCCTTGTGGTCACATTGGCCTTTTGAGAAGAACTTACACTTGTTTTACAGCGATCACTTGACAGTATGTACAATTAAAAAGTAAAACAGCAAAAACAAAAACTCAGTAAATGGGTTACAGGATTTACCCGAAGTGCAAAAGAAAGAAAAAAAAAATACAGCTGTTTAACTTCTTACTTTTTTTTCTTTCTTTTTTTTTTTTTCTTTTTTAAACAGCACATATAGATTCCCCATCAAAAAGAATGGAACTTGTTGTGTTTTAATTTACATCCGTTATCTCCTGTGCTGTCACTGGCCACCACCAAGAGCTTAGCCCCTTCCTCCCTACATCCTCCCCTCGGGTATTTGTACATGTTGATCAGATCCCCTCTCAGCCTTCTCTTCTCCAGACTAAGGAGGCCCAGCTCGCTCAGTGTTTCCTCACACAAGAGAGGCTGCAGTCCCCTTTGTCTCTCTAGCCATTGGGGCTGTTGGCACACCTTCCGTGGAAGCTGAGCTACTCTGCAGCAGCCGAACAGGCACCACAGGGCTAAACACTGAGCAGAAAAGGGAGATCCTGGCTCAGCGTCGTGTCTTCCCCATTCAGCTCTGCTGGGGGAAGAGCAAAGGATCTGTTCCAGTATCTGGGGCTGTTCCTACTCTAATATTGCTTGAGAAAACAGAGCCTGCAAGGTGCTTAGGTGGGAATCATGCTCCTTTTATCAGCTTTCGCTTTCACATTAACTGAGTCCCTGCTGATGCGATGGTCTATTTTCAGTTTTGAAGGAGATGAGATACTCTGCTGCTCCTAAAATACCAGATATGATTAGGCCAGTGCCACTTTTCTGAGACACTTGTGCTGAGAATCCAAAACTCAGGACACTTTACTGGCTAGCTAGTTACAAAGCTCTTCTGCAAAAGATGGGAGTTCTGCTGCTGCTCCTACCAGCTTGTTTCTTAGGAGAATCATCCCTGCTCTATTATTACCCAGAAAAAAAAATCCATTTTATTTCCTCTGGACTTTCTACAGTGTCAGTAAAGAGTTACGCAGTGTAATGACTGTATTCATAGAATCACAGAATGGTTGAGGTTGGAAGGGACCTCTAGAGATCATCCAATCCCATCCCCTGCTCCAGCAGGGACACCCAGAGCACGGGGCACAGGGCGGCATCCAGGCGGGTTGGGAAGATCTCCAGAGAAGGAGACTCCACAGCCTCCCTGGGCAGCCTGTGCCAGGGCTCTGGCACCCTCACAGTGAAGAAGTTCCTCCTCACATGGAGAGGGAACTGCCTGTGTTGCAACTTAGACCCATTACCCCTTGTCCTGTCACTGGTCACCACCGAGAAGAGTTTGGCCGCTTCCTCTCTACAGTCTCCCGTTAGATATTTGTATATATTGATCAGATCCCCTCTCAACCTTCTCTTCTCCAGGGAAAACAGGCCCAGCACACAAGTCTCTCCTCATAAGACAGATGCTCCACTCCCTTAATCACCTCTGTTGCTCTCCACTGGACCTTCTCTAGGAGCTCCACGTCCCTCTTGTCCTGGGGAGCCCAGAACTGCCCCCAATGCTCCAGGTGCGGCCCCACCAGAGCTGAGGAGAGGGGCAGGATCCCCTCCCTTGCCCTGCTGGTGTCAGTATCAGGGATGGTGCTTTTCGCTCAAGTTTGCGCTTTTTTCCACCCCAAGTTTTATGATCACGAAATAAAGATAGCCCTGCTTCAGCTCTAGCACAACGTGCTCTAACTGTGAGTCAGTGCAGGAAGGAACATTTCAGGGCAGGTATGACTAATCTGCACTTTATTGTAAGTATCTGCAGTCTTAGCTCCTGATTTTGCAGTTTTCTCCATTAAAAGTAATATTTATGCACTGAGCTGCATGGATAAAAAGGCACAGATTAGGGAATTACTTCAAATGCTTTGGCATTGCGTCCTAGATGCATTAATTTTTCATTATCTCATTTAGGGGGAAAAGAAAAAGAAACTCAGGTTCAACAAAAGTATGTAATGAGGACATCCCAATCAGGCAGTAAGAAGATGGAGCATTTTCTTCTGTCAGTGCTTGTAATTATTACCAGTAACATCCTATTATTATCATCATTTTTTTTCTGTATAATATTTCCTTAAAAACGATCCAAATTGTCTCCTCAAATACATACAGTTTTTCTATTTCACAGAAGCTAGATTGACCCACAGTTGAAAATATAATTAAAGTTTACACATAAGAGGATTTTTCTTTTCAAACTCTGTGTTCTGTAGTCAGAATTTGGTGCTGAACTTGAGCTGCAAGGCCTTGCATTCCTAAAGACTTAATGGGAATCCTAACCCGTGAAACTGTGTAATTTCCAGTGCTTTTATTTGCTTTTACACTCGTGACAAATGACAACTACAACCTCTAGGTCCTCTTACAATGATAGGAATAAAACGGGAAACTGCAAATGCTTGTCTTGGAATAGCAGAGAAGTCACTGAAAACTACGGTGAAAATGGTGTCCGGTGGGGTGATTCCAGCCAGGAAAGGCATCCAGCTCCATAGCAGCTTGACCCAAAGCTAGGACAGCGACAGGGCTACCACTGCCAGCTAGGGATGTAGCCAAGACGTTAGCAGAGGTGTGAGCCAAAAAGCCAGCAAGGAACCCACATGCCAGTGCAGAAAAACTATATTCCAGAATTTGGCATGTGAGTCCTCCAGCTGCCAAACATCTCCCATCTGGCCAAATTTCTGGAATGAAGTGTTAAAAAGAAGAACAGGGATAAGTTAAATGAGAGGAAAAGCAGTACTGCCTGCAAGAGACCAGTGGGGAAGGAGCAGGTTGTGAGCGCCAACCTCTGAGCCTCACACATAATATCCCTTCTTTGCCACTGAAATACTTTTGGATTGGGAGAGGCCCCATAGACAACATGTGAAACACTCAACGTTTTACAGGAAAAGAGCAGCCGACAGGTATGAACCAGAGCAACAGCCCCGGCCCCTGGCAGCAGAGGCAGATGATGCGGGTGGGATTAATACACTAATCCCTATCAGCTGGATCCTATCCTTGGTGACTAGCTTGTAATGTGAATAAAAGCATTTTTCGTATTGAATGAGACTAATATGTTTGCTTCCACTGAATTACATAATAGAAGGATTAATTTGAGGAAAACTTGCAGCCCTCAGTAGGTTTCACGGGCACAGCAATGAGGTGGAAGGCGCCCTGCAAAAATATTTCTCTAAGATGTTGTGATCCACTCTGTCTTATCTGTGATCTGTCCTTCCCTCATCATAAAGAAAATCAAATACTTTTGTATGTAAAATTCCATAATTGTAAGCATAATTTAAGGGAAAAATATAACTTAAATAAAATTGAAGAAACCCAAACTGGGGATGCCTGAAATATCATTCAAATGAAATATATACAGAGATCTGCATTTAACTGTAACAGAAAGGAACTCATTTCTGACAAGCAGCTATTGTTCCTAAACCAGAATAGCTCCCTATTCCGAGAACTAAGACCAGCTGGGATAAATTCTCTTAGCAGTGGAAACAGCTTTAAGTGAAGCATATGAATTTATAATTTCCAATGATACACTGACTTACATATTTATCTCACTGGCATCATTTCCACCTTATACTCTACAGTCTAAGTCCTCATGGCCTAAGTGAGGTTTGCCAGATGTGACACTCTTGAACAGTATCTGGTTCCTCAGTTTATAAAGATATAGATGCCCCTATACTTTCTGGTTGTATTAGCAATTATTTTCTTCATGAAAAATACTGCATTACAGCCTCAGCTCACTCTGGCCAGAGCCACAAATGCCTAGTTTTGCATTAGCAGTCCAGAAAATGGATTGTGCCTACATATATATCTACATATAACCCCCACACGCTGCTGCTGTTCAGAAATTCTGCTATTAGCAGAATTTCCCATTCACTGCTATGGACCAGGTCTGCGTATTCACTAATGCACAAGCTACAACATCAAAATGATGAGAGGAGATTCATAAACATTTTATTTTTTTAATTGGCAACTTTTTTTTTATTTGATGACAACATTTAATTGACAACTCCCTCATAGAAGTTCTCCTAAACAATAGAATTTAATAGAATTGCTGATTACAGCAAATATTATTTTTAATCACAGTCAAAGGAGCCTCCATCAAAAAAATGTATCAGAAATACATCTATTTTGGAAACACGGAGCTTTGGAAAATTAGTGAGATCTTTTCAAAGAAAGAATCACTTATAAAATTGATAAATAAATAAATAAAATCGATCTTTTCAATTAGATCAAAGAAAATTCTAAAGATTTTTTTTTAATATATATCCTCACTGCATCAAATTCTCTGATACCTTTAATAATGTGAGACTTTCATTACTACACAAAAGTTACTAGAAAAGTTTCTGTTGCTGCTTGGGAAATATCTGAGTAACAAGGTTCTGCAAATTTTTAATATAAATATCTCTGTTACAACACAATTAACTGCAAATTGAAGATATAGTAGATTTGAGGAATGACTTCCGTATTTGGCTGCTCCTTAGGCAATTCGAAAGTGCAATTGCTTTTAAACGTTTCACCTTCTTAATTTTCTAATGAAACGTAGATCTACTTATACAAATGAAGAAGTAGATTTTTTTGAAGAATTTTTATGTGGTTATACAGAACAGATGGAGTCGTTTTCACTTTTGTACTCCAGAGATTAAGGGTCCATGGATTACTAAAAATAAGTAAAGCCAGGAACTGTTGGGCTCACACATATGAAGCACTGAACACAACCCCAAAGGAATCTTTTTTGGGGTCCATCAAACAAACCAAGGCAGAGGGAAGGACAAAGAAGCCAACAAGCAGACACTGAGAGTTCCCATTTCACTGTACACCGGTTTAAAAACCAATCAACCAAGAGCAGTTAATCCAACGAGAACAGCAGTCCTATCAGTGTTGTTTCTGTCACCATTTCTACCCGTGCAAGGGAGGGAGAGACATCTCGGACTTCTAGTGATGCTGACCTTGACTTGAATGTGAGATACTGCCCTGCTGGGGGCACCTATTAGGCACATTGCATAGGGCGTTTTTGAAATTTTGGCCTCCTTGGAAAAAGACCAAAAGCAAGGAGATATTTGCAAATACTGTTTCCTGTATTTGACAGCTCATTATAACACAAACTGTGCTGAGCAGTGCTAATTTTGTAAGCCTCGTGTAAAATGAGACATACATTTAATGTCAGTGGGCTCTTCTAGACATTTCTAACTGCATTATCAAATCTCCGACAGATTTTTCTTTCTGTTCTCATATTTTATTGATGAGGACGTGGGAGTTTTCCCATAGTACACACCACCACCCAGCCAGCCCCCCAGATCACACTCAGACTTTGCCCATCCCCAGTTATGGACACAGAGGGAAAGAAAGCTCAAAGGAACTGCTACTAGACGTTGTTCAATAAAACAGAGCATTATACATAATACACAATAAAAGGCTTCATACCTGGAGTTGAAAAAACGAAAAGGGTTAACAGCTGACCTGGCACAGCCCCACATGCTCTCTCTGGAAATTGAACACAGACAATTAGGAATTTTAAGTTACCCCAAACAACTGCAGGGGACTCGCACAAGCTCGAGGAGCACTTACTGCCACGCACGCACACAGCCTCAATACAGAAAGCACTTCACAAATCTTCCCACTCACTTAAAATTCCTTCTTAAACCCAAATTATTCTGCAGAGGGCCCAAATAATACTAAGTAAATCGTTGGGAGTTCTGCCATTAATTTGCATGGGGGCAGAGTGAAGGCTTAAGAGTTCAGGTGTCACTTGGTGGTAATTCTGGATCACGGTGGCTCATATTTTCCCATTAAAAAATAATCATCGACCAAGAAGAAAATGATAACTAGAATTTGGAGCAGGCAGCTCCGTGCAAACTGCACAGAGAGGGCATAAAACCTGGGGTGAACTTCCACTCTCAGCATTCTGCTGCTTAAGCAATATTATTCCCTACATACCACTGAAAAACCTAGCCAGTAATGTTTCTTTTCCTTTAAAATCAAGGCTCCAGGGAAACCATGTCATCTTTTAGAAGATTATTTGCAATATTAAACATAACCATTACACTATATAACAGCTATATAAACTCCTATGTCGTCACTTGGAATACACGCAGTATTCCATTTCACTGACAGATTCTGATCCACATGTGCTCCACAGAGGAGCATCCTACATCTGGCTTCCTGAAATAATCCCACCACGTTGGAAAAAAAATGAAAAAAGAGAGAGCCAAGCTCATGAATAACCCCCTTCAGTCCTTCCCTCTGGGGTTTAGACCTCACATGTGCCATGAAATTAGTCCAAAGCCAATGCCTAAGATTCTAGTATAATATAATAGTAATAGTAATAGTAATAGTAATAATAATAATAATAATAATAATAATAATAATATAAATCACAATACATATATATGGTGTATGTAAGTGTGCTAGTGCACTAGCATTTGAATGCACGTGTACTGAAAACTTGCAAGATCCTTTATAGGAATGTATCAAAATACGCAGGTCAAGACAGCAATTATTGAAGCAGAAAGGAAATTTTCAAAGTAATTTTTAATGATTTATCTAATTGTACTTTGCTTTGGCCCTTGGAAACCAAAATTTTAAATAGCAATATTTAAAAATAATCTATTTTTTCCATTATTTTGCATCACATCTTTAGAACCTCTCAAGCTTTCTCGTCAGAAATACACAGTAAGCATTCTTCTTTTCTCCTGTTTGATTTTGCCTTCATTAAGTGATAAAATCCTGATGATGACAGAAATCTACTATTAAGTCAACAGAACATAACCAATTTTCATAACGCAGTCTAAGTTACATCCATAATGAAGCCCATTACATCCACGACATTGCCTTTTTTCCCCACCTTTTTCCCATTACTGTAGAGTCTCTCTGTTCTTAAGGACACAGCCCAGGTAAGTGTCCCATGACGTGGGTTTTATTTCAGAGCAGCACCAGGCTATGGCCAAGGAACATGTGGACAAAAACCTCCCAGGCCCCATTAGCTTTAACTGAAATCAATATGCACTGGAAAAATGACAACTGGAAGCCACAGTACTAATTATTCACCCCCATGTCATTTAGTTTATCATCATTTGTTGGTTCACTCTGTGCCTTCCTTCTGCTTGCATACAAGCATGGCATTAGCATAAGTGCACAGCACTATCTCTTTGCCATAGACTATACTAATACGTATTTATCCTTTACAGAACTGTGCGTGCTGGCTAGGGAGCACTAGTAGGACCTGAACACATTCTTGAGCAAGTAGAAAACCACGTTTTATTTTGACTGTGTCAGTAGTGGTTTAGGATCTCGGCGGAACGACGCGGTGACGCAGCCAGCCAGCAGCGAGGAAGGGGAAAAGCTGAGTGCAAAGGGGATCACCCGCTTCAGAATAAAACACCCTCAGCAAACCATTTCTTATGAAACATCATCATGTTACTGTGATTTTGAAACACTTACGATTGAGAATTCCATGTGTTTTGCCATTATTTCTGTTCTTCCTGCTAACCGCTTTATGAATGGCTTGGCTCTTTGGCTTGGTAGGCAATGGATCACAAGGGGATGCCGGGGCTATCAGTTCTCCCCAGAAAGCCAGGCTGACTTCTGCAGGGAGGCAGCTGTCCATCTGACAGCAGCATGTGCCTCTGATTTACCAAGCACTATCCCAGGGCCCTGTTAAATACAGGATTTTCAAGGCAAATTCTCGAGGGAGATATTTTGACAGGATCAAAACCCCCGCTGACTTTCAAGGAGCCCATAAATACAAGCCCTTCTGTGCTTGCAGCTTGCAGCCTGCTTGCAGCTCCTACTCATTTCCAGATTATTTCATTTTTGTACTCTGTTTGCAGCCCGGATATGTCTGCCTGAAGCAGACCCCACAAGCGGGGCTCAGGAGGAACAGTTTCATGGAACAGAGTTGATCTCAGCTCCAGTAAACCCGCTCCACACTATCACACCTTCGGTGTGGTTTCTTTAAGTCCAAATTATCCCTCTTTTAATGTATCCAAAATATTACTGCCCGTGTTCACAGCCTCATCCACATGGAGAATGACACCCCGCTGTCATTAGGGCTCAGCAGAAAAATCTCTTCCATATCTACCATCCCGGCAAGTCCTTCCACTCCTTTCACTTCATCTGCAGCCTGCAGAGAATTTGCTGTGAGAGAAGAGGCTATGGTAGCATCACTGTTAGTGAAACAACACAGGAGAACACCCAGGACAATATTTATTTCTTATGCAGGAAAAGGAAGAATAGAAAAAAACATGGTTTTTTTTTTTGCACCCTTGTATTCACATGCTCAGTCAATGCTAACTCAGTAAGCAGTATCCCCCTCTTACTGGTGCTCTCCTTTACATGCATTTTATGTATTTGTGGCCTACACGTTTTTGTTTTTCACGTGCTGATCTCAAGAATCAGGAAACATTTTTCCATAGATCAGTATAAGCCCTGCTATTGAGAACTAACTGTGCTGCGTGTTTGTCTCTCCCAGAATCACGGGAACTGCCTTATGGAAAAGGAAAGACAAAAACTTATCTGATCTCGATAATGAAAAAAAAAAAAAAAAAAAAAAAAAAGAAGCAATTCTGGCTCGAGTGGCAGCAGAGGACAATGCTCTTTCTTTTTCTTATCAGTAAGTCAAGGTAGCAGAGCAAAGGGCTGGGTTTATTGTGGCTTTTCCTGGCGGGGTCCTGCTCTCTAATCCAGGCCAGTGTGTGCTCGCCACTGCTCTGAACTCCTCAGTGCAAGCAGCCCTGGTGCTGCTTTCTGCGCCTATCCAGAGACAAAACCCTGAAACATAGCCCAGGAACAGGCTGCCCGGGGAGGCTGTGGAGTCTCCTTCTCTGGAGATCTTCCCAACCCGCCTGGATGCCGCCCTGTGCCCCGTGCTCTGGGTGTCCCTGCTGGAGCAGGGGGTTGGGCTGGATGATCTCTAGAAGTCCCTTCCACCCTCAGCCATTCTGGATTCTGTAAAACACAGAAGAAGCTGAATAAGGACTCCCTGGGCACAGCTCTGCCTAGCAGGGGCCCAGGCTGCCCCCTCGTAGCTGCAACGTGTCCTGTTATTTACAGCAAGGGCGCAAGGCCCCGCACCCTGTAGATGAAATGCAGCGCCCCTATGGAGATACCAGCGACTCCAGCATCGCTCCGCAGCACGCCAGAGTTGGGCCTGGGATTAGGCTCAGGATTAGGCATGGGATTAGGTTTGGGATTAGGCTCAGGATTAGGCCCGGGATTAGGCTCCTCATCCCATCCCACCCACCGCTCTGCTGTGTAGCCTTGAGCAAGGCAATACTTGTGGTTTTTGGACACGCAAGGGTCCATACTAATTCATTAGGTACCATTTGCAAAGCAGTCTGAAAAGTGTTACAGGAATCACAGATCACACTCTATTGTTTTGGGGGATTTTATCCAAGGTGCATTTGTGCGAACATGTTTAATAACTAAGGTAAATTAAAGTAACAATGGCCGAGTTTGATAACTAACCTGAAATGACTGGCATTTGTTAAGATTACAACAAAAGCAATTAATGGATCTAGCCTACATTTGAAAAGATAATTACAAAAGACAATTACACTTAGATAGATACTGAGTTGAAGCTGGGAAGCAACATCTTTGAAGGCTTAGGTTGTCTGCAATGGATAAAACTAATAAATGAGACATAGAGAAAGACATCTGTGAAATCATACGTGTTACAGACACCTCTTACTGCTCCATATGGGTTCCTGAAGTCACCTAAGTGTTTGGTTTCCGTTTCAACTCCTGCTTTAGTTTTGAGCATCCAGAGTGCTTAGTTTTGAGCATCCAGACTTCTGTTACAGAGTCAGGGTTAACTGTTGGACTTGATGAAGTTAATGGCAAAACTCCTATGGATTTTAACAGAGCCAGGACTCCTGGGTTCTTCCATCTTATTTCACACTTAATTTAAATATTTTTCTTAAAAGGAAATTCCTTTCTTTTTACTCTGGGTAATGATAAGGTAAAACATGTGTTGAACTGTAGCGCTGAGCCCTTCCAAGTGATTCAAGAGAACAGAAGAGATCCTCTAAATGGAAATGTCCCCCTGCTCCAGCCTAATCTATTCAACAGTCACTAGTAATTTACTGCTACATCCAGTGATAGGAAAAAATAATTTTGTGTAGACGATGCTAAAAGCATTTTTATTTTTAAAACCAGCTTTCTTTGGGGAACCATTTGACAAAGCCCCAATTTCCCAACACACTGCAATTTAAGCAATCCTGTCCCTGCAAAACAGGCACTTGTGTCCATTGCTTCACACAAGCTGCTTCTGATTTACGATTCCAGCTCACCTGGCAGCGCTCGGAGCTGTCGCTGCCTCATGGGGAACCTGTTATCCTGGCAAGGTGCTCTGCGAAACGCAGGCGCGTTTCCACGCCAGACCCCTGCAACCAGGCACAGAAGGACACCCTTTCATTGCACTGCCCACTCTGACAGACTATTACACTCATTTTGGCTTGTAAAATGTAGAAAAATAATGTAGAAAATATAGAAAGAAAAAAAAAAAACCTTCTTACAATGCTATAGATGCCCATTTGGATTACTGGAACTTAAGATTCATGGTGCCTAAAGAGCCATTCTGAAAAGACACACAGGGTTTTCATGCTCTTGTAATAGAGGCCTTTTGTACTGCTTCAGGCATTTTCATTTTTATACATAGATAGAGGAGTCCAAGAAACCCAGTCCTTTCAGAAGGAAGTTTCTAAATTATCATATAAATACAGTAGTCAGAACCTGAGCTGCACCTGAACTTGTACCTGACAGCACAAGGTATCATACACTGCAGGAGTGGCACAGGCCCAAGGTTTAGGTGTGAGGGGTTTGGTTCCTTTCTGAGGCCAGACATTCAGTGTGGCCCTAAAATACAATCACATACAGTGGGATTTTTCATCTGCAACTTCAGCATCTTAGATAATTCTCCTCTAGCTATTTTTTTCTGAGTAAAAACAGACACCTACAGAAGGTAGATGGTCACAGCTGAAAAGGTGATTAGACCTATAAGTTCAGAAGACTCGAGTCTAACTTTTAGATGGTTTAAAATGTGAGAGGTAAATGCTGTTGGAAGGGGATGTCCAAACTGCACAATCTGACACTGGCCAAAGGTTCCCTAAATGACTTGAAGGTGCTCTTGGATAACTAGCTATCTTTAAACCTAGAGTATTTTTCAGTGCGCAATCCCCTTCTCTTCTGCCACAGCATAGACATCTGTAACATTTTCTTTTTTTAATGAAAATGAATACAAAACAAAGAGCAAAGAGCACCCTTGAAATAACCACACAATGGGGACATCCCCATTGCAGTGCAGTCCCCTTCTCTCCCTTAAAGCTGAAGCCAGTCAATGCAGGTTGTCTGGTGACCCTGCAAGTCTGTGGAGCAGACATGGACCAACTGTGCCATGACAAATACTCCTGGGAGGGTGGGCACCTCCCAGTTCTATCTTTCTCATGCATGGGGTATAAGTCTCCTATGGCTGATGTAACACCCATGCTACCTTCTTTTATTACGTCTCTGACTTCTGCTGATCAAGAAAACACATCCCAAGATTGGAAATTTTTGTGACAAAGATTTAAATGGAACTCATACATTTCCCTGATTTTGCTTTTGATGGATCTGCATTTTCCAAAAATAAAAAAAAAAAAAAAAAAAAAAAAAAGAAAAAAGGATTTTTATTGAGAAATTCTGGACCACCACAACTCCATTTTCCATCTGTAAAATCACTGTTCAACCACGTGCCAAGTTTTAAAATGAACACTTGTGTTCACAGAAGCTGGATACAGAGGAATGAGAAGCAAAGTTCACAAAAATCCTGCCAAACGCTCTCACTTATGTTTCTCAGAGACTCAGGACTAAGTATTTTGTCTGTAACCAGGGGAAAAAAAAAGAAACAGAGGTGAAAGTTCTCTATGATGGTAGGAACAGTTGCCACTGAAGCAGGAAAATGGTCGATATAAGTGCAGAAAATGCATATCTGATGGGAACACAGCTACAAACTACAAGAGAGAAAAATCAGCTGCAGAAATTGATTTAAATCGGAGACAAAGAGACAGAAGAAAAGAGAAATGAGGAGAAAAAATCAGACGTGGAAACCACATGCCAGGTTAATATTAAGCTGGTGCTGTAGCTATGCCATCTATCATCAGCTGTGGAATTTCTAACTAGTATAGTAGCAAAATGTATCCTTCACTGTATTACAGTAATAAAAACCAGAAATATTTAAAAAATAAGGTGATCATGTTAGCACCATTATGTCAATCCCGTAACATATCCAAAGAGATGGATGTGGCTGGAGACGAAGCCCCTGGGCTCCTTTGCACCCACCTAAGCACCCGGCGGCACCAGCCCAGCGTGAGGAAGAGCCCACACAGCCACATCCAAACACCAGGTCAGCCTGCTAGGACTTCACTGTGCCTATAACGACAAGGATTTCCTCAGGGAATTCTCTGCCACTCCATCATCCCAGAAACCCAACGAGCTACCTCAAGCATCATCAGCTTACACGCACGCTCCATTTTCTCTTTGCTTCATCAAAGCTTCATCAAAGGGGTTCCCTGCTCTCTTTAGTTCTTTGTAAGATTGCCTGCATTTCCTAAATAGAAAAGGGTTTAGAAAGAAAGAGGAGCTTCTGTCTCTTTGGATTTTACCAAGGCACTGATCCCAAGCTCATACTAATAATCCCAATCCTGTGCTGAGCCTCAGCAGGTAGGAGATTCCATGTATATTGTGTGTTTTCAGGGGGAACAGAGATGCACACTGTAAAATAAAGCCATTTTATTGTGCCAAGTAATGGGACGAATACCTCGCTCAGGGTTTGCATTCCTGTGCAGTGAAAGCTGCATTCCCACTGCCTGGAATGGGAGCTGCCTAGGGGTGGGATGGCTGCCAGGCTCAGGACATCCCATCTCCAAGGGACCTTGCAAAGTTTTACTGGTCTCCCCAGGCTCAGCTGTTGCTTCTCTTCCCATGATTTCACAAAGACCCCCTTGCAAAGCACACCTGGGATCTGGCCCTGAGCACAGGCTGCTGCTGTGGCTGTGCAATGAGCAGCGGTGCCCTCACACACGCAGAGGCAAATCTGCTTTGTCAGGGTTCATGTCAGAACAGGTTTGTAGAACACGCTACAAGGGGGTGGCAGAGGGGATGCTGCTCACTGCTCACAGCCCAGGAGAAGTTGTGCAGTGCTACAAAATTTATTAGCAGTCAGAGCCAAGTATCAGACATTAATATATTATTCTTAGTCCATAATACAGCAATGAATAGTAATTGCCATAAAGCAACACTTTCATTTAAAGAAATTTCACTGAAGCATGTTTTTTTTTTTCCCAAAAATCACTTTATTTATAGCTTTATAACATTGAGCGAGTTTGCTGTAACTAAAAAAATGACTATCCAAAGATCTATCCAAAAGAAGTACTAGAAAGCCTGGATGCTCAGTCAATACAAGAAGGCATGAGAAAACAGCCATACTTGGTTACTTCACCAATACGCAAGCAAATTCTATTCCACTCAAGTAAATATGAACTAATACTAGAGATACAACTTTTGCTATTTGATTTAGTTAATTATCAGGGGTAAGACTTCTTTTCATGCAAGACAATACTGAACCCAAAACAAAGCAGCAAGACAGGAAGATACTTTCATTTTTAGGGGACATGCAAAACGTTGTTTTCACACAGGCATTCCAAACTGTGACCCAACCACGTAAGGGTAACTTCCAAGACAAGAAGTCTAAAATACTCATATACTAATAAATAAATAAATAAGCAAGTAAATAAATAAATAAATAAATAAATAAATAAGTAAGTAAGGAACTAGTGACCGGTTAGTTTCTTTACCTGACTGTTAAACCTTTGATGTTGCCAACCCTGTTTAGCAGATTTGTAAGCCAGCGTACACCTACTGGTCTCAGCTTTTAGGCATGCGGCCTCCTGGAGAGGAATCCCAAAGGATGATCCGTCTCACCTAACAGGGAGAGCCAAGCGCTGACACGCTGGCTCGGACAGCCGTCTCCATCACCTGCACTCAGTGGCGAGGAAAAGGTGCTCGTGGGCTCGACGCTCTCTCCAAGCCAGCTAGGAAAGGTCCCGGGAAGCAGCCCCGCTCAGGGCAGCTGCTGCGGGCTGAGCCCGTGGGCGGCTGCAGGGACCCTCGCCTCACGGGTCCCTATGGCAAGGGGAGCCCCCAGCCCCATCCAGGACCAACCCCGCGGGCGGGAGCGCACGGGAAGGCCTGGGCAGGCGCAGGCCAAGGCCCAGGGCTGCTCTGGGGCTGCGCGGAGCGGAGCGGCCCGCGGGCAGCGCCGGCCCTGCGGCCTCCAGCTCTCGGGCGCTCCCGGAGCAAAGGCGGCCGCAGCAGCAGGGGATCCTGCCCGGCCTCGGCAGCTGCCACGCTCTGCTCTCCCTCCAAGCCCTTACTTCTCAGGAAGAGAAGACTCCTTTTCAGGAGGAGGTTGGGTTTTTTTGTTATTAATCTCATAACTGTTCACAAGGAAAAATTTACAAGCTCGCTCAAGAAAGAGCAGATCAGATGGGACAGTCTTAGAGATTGTGAGGTCCAGCCTGCCCAGCCTGGACTCTTAGTTTACACCCAAGATTTATTGTCTACTAAAGCTGTCCTTTCGTGCCTGCTCCTACACTGTCCGAATATTCAATACAGCAGTACATGCATTTCAGTGTCTTTTGAGGGAATTCCTCTCTGCCAAGTTTAGATGCTTAAGGCTCCAAGTGCACTTCCCTCTCTGTGGGCACTGTCTTTGGAACGCATATCGTTATTTTAGCTAAATAGTTAGTCTTAGGGTACATATTAGAAACCTAAAATGAACAGAATGGAGCCCTAAAATGAACAGAATGTGCCCCGTGCTCTGGATGTCCCCACGGGAGCTGGGGGTTGGACTGGATGATCTCTAGAGGTCCCTTCCAGCCTCAAACACTCTGTGGTTCTGTGATATTACAGTCCAGGAATGCAATGGATTGAGCAGGGTTGGTACAAGGTGCTAATGTTTCTTTTCAGCTCTGTTCAGCTGTACGTGGAGTATCTGTGACTGAGCATAAAGACAAATCACAGATCAGAGTCAAATTAGATTTTTCTAATGAGGCTTTTGAAATAAACTAACAGATTACTGTTTAAATAAAACCTGTAGCACGGATGAGTTGATGTTAGATTATTAAATTTCTTTTAACTTAATTCTTAAACTCCAGAGCCAGCCAAGTGATATTTGGCACATTTTCCTTCACAAACTGTGGAATGCATTACTACAAAGAAACGCTTCATGCTTTAACCAATTCTGTAAATATTCAAGAAATATCAATCACAGAAAATAATATACATCTTATATACTATTTTATATATAGTCATGCATTAAAAGTATCAGCTAGCTCCCTGTGCCTCCTCTTCTCATTAATTAGGTAGAATTATGCAGTTCAAAATCACTTTTTTTTTTTTTTTTCTGTCTTACTGTGTGTGGTACAAACTGAGAATGATAATACTGAGCACTTTAGGTCCTGGTGTTGTAACTAGCAATTTTATAACATCTGCTAGGCCTGTCACTGAAGCAGTGCCGCCACTGGTGAAAAACCTTCTCCATCCTTGGCCACAGCCCTAATGAAGTGCGAGAGCCGCCTCTTGTGGCTTGCCCGCAAAGAGCCCCTCTCTGCCGAGGTGGAATTCATGTTTGGTGCTCATCATTTCGGTGCTGGGTGTATGGGGCAATGGGTGTAAGTTGCAACACAGTCAGTTCCCTCTCCATGTGAGGAAGAACTTCTTTCCTGTGAGGGTGCCAGAGCCCTGGCACAGGCTGCCCCGGGAGGCTGTGGAGTCTCCTTCTCTGGAGATCTTCCCAACCCGCCTGGATGCCGCCCTGTGCCCCGTGCTCTGGGTGTCCCTGTTGGAGCAGGGAGTTGGACTGAATGATCTCTAGAGGTCCCTTCCAACCTCAACCAGTCTGTCATTCTGGGATTCTTCCATTTCTGAAGGGGTGGGAAATGTGCATCGTGAGAAGCTGCTCAGGAAGACAATGCACTAGATGTGTTCCAGCTGCCTAGCCAGTGTGAAAAGAGTAGTTTTCCCTCAAATGCAGCTTAGTTCCCTCTCAGCAAACAGCACCACTACGAAAACATCAGTGCTCTTGGCCACTGTAGCCAGGAAAAGAAAGCCAAACAGTAAATACTTTAAGGTATCAGGTGAAGACATGTAAAATGCATTTATAATAAGTTACATAGTAACAATCTCTGATTTTTTTTTTATATCTCTTCCCTTCTAATAAAGTGTCCAGAATGTCTAGATTTTGAACCACTCACATAAATGTATGTTTTGTGAGCCTAGCACACGCTTTATGCCTCTAGGCTCTACATCTATTTCCAGCTCTACTTCAGACTTCCAGGGTGACCTTTACACATAACCTCATTTTCCTCACCTACAAAATGACGATATTAATACTTATTTACTTCACAGTTGGTACCCTTCCAGCTGCTACAGCGACTGGGTAAACTTATGCATCTACAGAATTACTAATGTTCACAATGTTTTTCCTTTTTTTGAAAAAGAAATAATAGTGAAGCCAAGGTAATAATGTGTTGGAGAGTAAGTGCAGAGAAAAATAACAGCAATAGAAAAACCGTACAAAGTCCCTTACTAATTTCCTTTCAATTATGCTACTCTTTAGGAGAAATGTGGGGAGCTCCTACTTGACAGCAACTTGAAGAAACTTCCTGCTGTTGCTCTCAGTCAGGAAAAAGCTTCATTTTTTTTCCAGCAAAAAGCCTAACACAACCTCCCTTTGTGGAAAGCATAAACCCTGCAAAATTTGCCAGTAAAGAAAGGGGAAGAGCTGACTTTTCTCTGAAACTTCAGCTACTGATTATAGGGCAGAGAAAGGCATTGGAAGAGCACGAGAGGGGAGAGGGCCTCTTCCCAAAGGGAATGAAGCTGAGCAGAGGAGCTGCTGGTGGATGGGGTGACACCTCTGCAGAGCAGCTGGCGCTTCCATCAGCCAGTGGACACCTCGGCAATACTCATCTCGCTCTGAGAATGTGATACTTACTCTTGTACTGCTCTGGCTATGGAGAGCGCTGTAGATCCAGTTTCATTAACACTATCTAAGGTCACATTTGGCAGGTCGTCATCATCACTGTCACTTTTAATTTGTCTGGGAGATAGGCCTCGGGGGTCCATTTGTGCTGGAAAGAGACATATAATGGATTAATATGAGTGTGCTGAAATTAATCTTGTCCCAGAACAATATTAGGGTGTACAACACATCTATTCGCGCACACAGGGTGGCACAGTTTTCTCCTAGGCTCACAAAGCAGATGATGGATTTGCAAAGTCATCTCGTGGTACTACAGGGCTACACAAACATTTTCAACTGCATGCAAAAGGGTGAATATCGCACACACTATATAAATGCATTCTGCGGACCACCAAAACACTAAAATAAAACTACATATACAGCATTTATCAAAAACCCATTATACTCTTGAGTTCATTATTTTGGCTGTCTTACAAAGGCAAGAAGACAGGATGGGGAGCATCCGCTTTAAAGGGTAAATTTTACAGTTAAATTTCAAGTGTAATCTTTGATTTTGGCTGTAGATCTGGAGGTAGCAGGTTGGCATTGACTGATTTCAGTAGCACAGAAGTTAGGCATCTGAAACAGGTCACTTGTCTTGACTCCCGACTCAGTCCAACACCAGTGTTGATCTCAGAAGACGCCTTTCCTGCGTATTACATGTAATAAAATCTCTACAATCTCTGAAGTTGTCTTCAAAGAGACAACTAATTTTGGGGTGACTCATGCTGAGTGAACTTAGTGCCTTCCTTTTCTGTGAGAAGTCTTGTAAAAGCCAGGCAGCCTCAGCTCTTACAAACAGCTGAAGATCAAGAAATGTGTGATGAGTGAAAATTGAAAATATCGTCCATTTAATAAGCAAATGCAGCAACCCAGCTGAAAGCACAGTACATTCACAGAAATACAGTATTTCCTCCACCAGCTTCCCATTCATGCAGCTTAGGTACCCCAGCAATGCAGGCCACCTTAATTTTTATTTCATGCTTGTTAAAAAAGCACCTTAACATAGCAAAGATTCTGGACAAGCACTACTGCACTGCGACACATGTGGCAACACAGAAAGTACTAAAACTCTTAGTTCTTTTAGGTAGAACAAGCACCATTCCCATCGTGATTCTTAAAACCACAACTTGCATAGGACAGCATACACTGCAGGTCTAGTATTGAATTTTAAAGCAGCTGAAAAGCTATTCAGCTTAATTACGTACAGAGAAAACTACTGCAAAGAAGTGCTACTTTTGAGGACACCTTAACCCCAAATGATGCTGATTTGTTAAGAGCAACTTTATATATGAGATAATTATTAATTATTTTGCTACTTGTGCATTTTTTCTTAGAGTGAATCTTGTTACAAGAAATTATACAATTCTATCTACCTAATATTTAAATGCTGCTTGAAGTGATTTTTTTTCCAAAAGGTACTATTTGCATTAAAAAATAAAATTTTAATAAGAAATGTGTAGGTGATATTCAGCAGCTTCATCTGATCTGCACTATGGTAAAAGTTTTAATTAGTTAGGTCAGAAACTTTCTCAGTGTTCAAACTGAAGCATAATTTAAAGTAGAAAAAGTTGTTAAATAATTTAGTTCATAATACAGTTATTATACACCAATTTTGATCACTTAACCACGAATACGCCTACATAAAAAGAGCTGTTGTAAATGTGCATTTACCTTCCTTGTTCCTATAAGACACGTCATTACTATTACAGATTACCAGCTCTTCAGATATTATGGAGAATCCTGTGATATTTGTTGGTCTTTTTTTGAGGAATGTGATAAGCTGAAATTTCTCAGATATGTTAAAATAAGTTGGTTTTAGACGGAGCGATGCAGGTACTTGAAAATGCCACAGAAAAATGTCCTGGAGACTCAAAACCCGAAAGATAAATATATATATATATTGTGTTTTTTTGCACAGAAACACAAACTTTATCATTCTAGGCTCTGCCTCACAGTTTATCTCACTGTAAACCTCATAGTTTTTGAGGTTTACCATCCCACCTTTCTTGTTTATACTCCGTGGGATAATTCCACTCTGCATAGTCCTAACGTAGTCCCAAAGTTGTCCAGAGGGTTGTGCTCTTGCAGCTACAGGTAATTTGGTGGGGTTGTCACCACCTGCCGCTCTGCGAGCCCACGGCTGAGGACACTGAGAGGTGTCGAGGCACCTGAGCATGTAGGAACAGAAGGGTAAAAGCAAAAACACCTTGTGGGAGGAATCCAAAGGCAGGGAATTCAAGGGCACTTTTTGCTATGTGTTTGCAATGAAGTTCTTTAAAGATGAGAAATATCCTGGAGAATGAACCAGGGGTTATTCCATAATGTTTATTGTCAGTCCGTACATACATTTTTTCCCTCCCTTCCACTTATGACCTCTCCTCCTGCTCAGTCTCTGCCATCTCACAATCCTGCATTAGAGAGGTAGGTCAGAGATAATTCTGCAGATGAGATAGGAGAAAAGTGGGGGGCAAATGCACAACGGCAGACAAGTGAGGTGGAGGGGCACCCACAAAATCTACCTGTGCCTTTCAGCCTCACTTTGCACCATGATTTGCCCTGGTGACTTCCCTAGCCTCTCCTTGAAGGTAGGACCAAAGGACAGGAAGGGATGTGGCTGCGTCACTGAATCCAGGCTCCTCCTATCATGGGCAGATAGATATTGTAATCCTATTAGTTAATAATGACCAGCCTTAAGACGAGCTGCCTTTCTTGCCCTTGCTACTCCCTTTTGACAGCAAGATTTGTGTGACACAGAGATATTTAGAGGTTTTGTGAAAGTAGGGTGAGGCAAGCAGCGAGAAACCAATTGGAGACAGCCTTGGTGGGACCAAAACGCTCTCATCCCAAAGGATGAGAGGAGTAGGCTCCATGCTGGAAGGGCTGGCGAGCCAGGGGGATGATTTAGGGAGGTGTGCAAGGGTAGAGGGCTGCAGGAGGCAGTGCCCCTTCTCGCTGAGGATCACAGAGGGCTGCTCCTCACACAAGTGCATACCCACATACCCACAAAAAACACTCGCTCTACCTCAATGTTCTGCTCAAGGTGTGCAAGGGAGGTCACTCCTTGAACAATTTTTCGGGCCAAAATGTGCAAAAAGGTTCTTGTGTTACAATGCAGGCAAGCCTTTAAGTGCTCCACAACTTGGTCTACCCCCAGTAATGCTGCAGCTGCCAACTGCATCACTTGCCAGCAGTAAAAATCCGACCTGGATCGGATATAAGCTTGCTGCTATTTCTGTTTCAATAGCCTCAGCACAAGGTAGCTGGTTTTTGGCTTTACAATTTATGCTGCCTGTGGCAGCCAGGCAATATCTGATCCAGCTCCTTGGGACAGAATTGCCCCTTCCTAATTTAAAGCAGCACAACAAGCTCCTAAGGGGCACTGCCTCATTCCAGGTGCCCTGTCAAAGAGCTCCGTGATTCCTGGCATGGACCTGGATTGACCATCGCATGGCGCTCTGTGCCCTTGTCACAAAATGACACTGGAAATTTTGGGTTGGGAAACACACTGGGCATGCTGACATGCCTTTGGTTTCCCATCAGCATTCAGGAGCAATGAACTGGCCTGAGATCCAAACAGAAATAATAGAGGCCAGTTCCTCTCTGCAACTTCCTCATCCCTTTGCTTATTTAAGGATCACTTAGAGAGACCCGGCTCAAGTGCTCTGGGCTGTCTGGTTAAGGACAAGGCACCACCGAGACCCCTGCAGTTGGTGTCTGCAATAGGCGGCTTGAATCTGGGCCCTCTTGAAGGTGAAGAGGGCCATGGGCCAGCACAGCACATCATGACCACTGGTGGTTTCAGTTCTCACACCCCAGATTTTCTTTCCAAATGAAATTTCACGAAACTGATGAAAATTCAGCCCATCAATAGGTTCGCCAGTCTTCATTTCACATCAACACACTATCTTGCATTTAAAGCAAAGCCAAGTTCCTTTGTTGTAACACAAAGGAAATATTTAAGAGCAGGAGAAAACTAGGCAATCACGAGTAGCTTTGCCTCCTTCTATAGCTAAGCTAATATAGATAGCTAATGTAGGGTTAACAGTGAGTCAGTATGGGGCAATGCTTGCTGATCTGCAATCAAATAAAAGTTCAGCATCCTGAAAAGCTGAAGCCTCTGGCACGTAAGAAGAAATGTCTCAAAGTATAACGTCTCTCTCACTGTAAATAATGGTCTTTTTGCACTATCCCCCATTATCTCCCATTCTCCACCCCCCAATATTTAGATGTATGGAAATGTCATCGTCACTGCTGTTCATGGGTGCATGTGTGGAGAAGGGGCACAAAGGGGACAAAGGGACATTTGCTGCCAAACTCCCACAACACCAGCACTGGAAAACACTCTTAGGAAAATGATGGAGCACCCAGGCTTTAACACAGCACACCAGAGTTTGATGGGGCTGGAAGTACTGGGAAAGAAGTGGCTTGAAGCTAATGAAACATAACATGCTCAGGCACCTCTCTGGAAAATGAGAGTGCCCTACGCTTCCCATGGGGCCCCCGGGAAGGGTTCACAGCCTCATCTAGGAGGTCTATCTATAGCTCCCTCTGTACGGGGAGCGCTGGCCCCGGGAGCCTCTTCGTCAACGTGAGCCAGTGGGAGATGAGGCTGCACAGGCACCTCTGCTCCTTGGGGACTGGGTAAGAAGAGGAAGAGGAGGAGGAGGAGGAAGAAGAGGAAAGGGAGGAGAGCGGCTCTCCTCGGTGTGTGTGTCAGCTGTGCCCTAATTTGGGGGGAAAGAAGCAAGAATTTCTGGAGGCCACTAAGTGCCTGGTGGAGGAAAGCCTTGCCCGCTCTCGCGCTGTCTCCCTTCACCACACATTCAGTGCAAAAGGGACTTCATGCTGAGCAGCCATAAGGCTGAAGATCACCATTTTTGGGTCCCGATGGGCAAATGTGGGAGACAGGAGGACAAAGCAAACATCATTAAACCCAATGATTTAGGAAGGGACATCATAGGGCAGTGCCCAACATGGCTCCCTACATAACTTGGCTCCCTCCATTCAGCATCTGACAGATGGAGTACTTGAAACACTGCAAGTTGGGAGCTGCTGGTCAACAGGGACTTCTTTCTTTACATAGTCCTGTTTTAAACACCCTGATAAAAAAGAATAAACCCAAGTGGATCCAGGAGAGCGGCACCAACCAACACTCCTGGGTATTTCCAGCAGTGGAAGCAACTCCTTGGATGCAGATGTACATCAACTATTTCAAAGGGAGCCCTCTGAGATTAAGGATTGGACTCGGGTTTATTTAACATACTTTAGAGAGCTGTTCTGGGAAACCCAATCCGTGCTTTCCTGAAGGGACACATGTATCATTGGGGAAATTATGGCGTGGGTGATTTTCTCCTCGTGAGCAGATACTTACTGTATGAAGCAGATATACGGCACTTTGCTTCCCATTTAAAGTTCATTATAAGCACTTTATGCTTTGGAAAAAAGCTCTGAGTTCCCCTACCAGATTTGCAATCGAAAGAACTCGGTGTCTGGTAGGGGCAGCTGAATTGGTCGATTATTTCATAAAACTTTATGTACAAATCAGCAATATCTATGAAATTAATGGCTGGAATATAGAGTCTACAGAGGTAATTTTTATTACAATTTATAGCAAGATTAGCCACACTCCACAGTTTTCAGGTTTTATTGAGATTTTATGGGACTATATGGCCAGAACAGTTAACTGCACCCAGTATAGCTGTGGTTCATAGGGAATGGGAATTGGCATCGAATGCAGTCTAACTCACCTACCAGAGAATATTAATTGCTATGATCCAATCAAAGGCAATATTTAAAATTATTTCATCAGTCAAATAATTTGCCATAAACCCATAATAAGAATAGATGTGAAGTGACTGCGTGGATAAAACAAATGCACATGTTTAATTATCTCTGTACCTAAATATGCAACATCATTTTTTCAAAACAAAGGACTTTTCTCACTCTAAACTACCTAAAAACCATGGTCTCATCTACACAAATCCTGAACTACTGAAACTATTGAGATTTAAATCTCCCTGGGCATTCAATATACACATGCTACATCACCAAGCACAATGAAAAAGAATAAGGACAGAATGCATTAAATATTAAATAAAATATTATGTAGTCACTACAAAACACTGAGAGGTCATAACTAACAAATTTCAACAGTCGAGAGGTATTTTATACATCAGAAAGTTTTCAATAGATTGGTTTGAGTCGCAACAAACGCCAACACAGGGATAAAATAAAAGAGAAGTTTTACGTATGCGTGCAGCTGGATCCAAATTTGTACGATAAGCAAAAAGATCAAAGCTAAATGCTGTTGGATCAAGGCTAAATGCTGCTGAGTGCATGTATTACATTGGTGTGGAAGACAAGGAATCAACACCTTCCTACAGGTGAAGGGATCCAAGATGTTGAAACGGCCTCCCTAATCCTCCTTAGGTTTGGCTTCAAAATACAGCTGTAAGAGTTGATTTCCTTCCCCAAGACTGTTGCCAGTTAACAACTTATATGATGATTAATCTGTTGTCAATAAATGTTAGAAGAGTGTCTTCTTCTATAATGAATCAGTAAACATGAAGAGAAACCAAAACTTGACATTAATAAGTCACCAAGTAACTTGACAGATAAGTCAAAAGTGACTTTTCTGGAGGTGAAACTAAGGGACTTATTCCATTGTTTATGGAGACTCCTCACACTCACTCCCAGTTATTTAGTTTTAAAAAACCTTTTTCTCAATTTCAGGAAGCGAAGTATCTCCAGCCTGTATTTTAACTCTCCATCCTGGTAAAAATTCCTATTCTCATCAGTTCATAAACACAGGACTATCTCTAGCAACACAGGCTGCCCCTAAGCACAAGTCTCTTTTGCTCGTTTCTCACTGCTGGCCTGTTTCTCCTTTCCAAGAACCACTTGCATTTCCTCCAGTCAAACTGAGGGAACAGAGGGAGAGGAATCGACTTAAAAGCATTTTAAGGGGTAGGTAGATGGGTTGGAATATGCACAGATCTTGGTGGGGAGGAGCCAAAAATTACAGCTGAACTAGAGACTCTCCATCCTAATGGAATTTAATCCAAGATGACTTACCAAAATGTAGAAGGGCTAATCATTTCACATGAAGTGAAAAAGCAGTAGTACTGGTTTTAATTAAGCCTTTCTTTCATAAACATAATTTATCCAAACAGACCATAAAATCTGATCTTCAAACATATGGATTGGTTCTTAAATTTTTAGCTTTGTGCTACAAATTACATTTACTTCTACGGAATAAACACGCATTACAGCAGACAGAAATAAAATCCATGTTTGAAAAGTACAGCAGTGGGTAACTTCATCTACTAGGAATATCTGTCTTAAGTGTCTGAGTGCTGCATTTACAACTCATTAATATATATCCACAATTAGGAATATGGAATGCACCAACTGTAAAAAGATGCAATCCAGGCATTCCTGCTGTGTAAATGTGCAAAAAGGGTAACTTGAAAATAGTCCCTGATGATATTATATACAGTATTGCAATGCTTATGATCCTGGGAAGCAAACTGAAGTCCACTTGGTAAATTTTAATCTATAATGTTCTCATTTCTTGATTTCCAACTGTTTTTATTTTCTGAACACTTAAAAAAAGAACATTAAAAATATGTAATACTGAAAGAAAACCCCCAACCTCCCCCAAAAAACAGAAATACCCAAATTGCACAAGTCCTTGGTCTGCCATCATCAGGGTGGAGTTTCTAAAACATCCTTCATTTAATAGCAGCTCGGAGCTAGAGAGGACAACTGCTGGGGCCATTATCCCTTACAAAATCTGCCACTAGAGGGACGTGATTTGCATGGATTCACGGATATCATCTGAGAGCAAAGCAAGAGAAAAACCCGGGATATCGGGACCAGAGCTAATAGGGGAACTTGTTCCTCCCACGCCAGGTCTTTCTGCTTTTGTCTGTACAAGTCTCCTTGCTCTGTTATCCAAAAATTTCTGCCTCAGTCTCTTTCCTATGTTCCCCTTGACATTCTTCTCTTTCACCATTCCTGCCTCCTTTCCTGCTTTTCCTTCTGAACGTGTTCACATTCACAAATGTTCCTCACAACTTCTGCCCTTGGTCTCCTTCCCTTTCATCCCGTATTCACCCTTCCTGCTCTCCCCACTGCCCGCCCCATTCCCACCTCCTCAGCGAGCTTCTCATTGCCTTTCTCCATGGAGGATTTTCAGGCTTTACCCTTTACTTCCTTCCTCTTAAGCAGATTCTGACTTTCTGCAGACCTCCAATGTTGGCCAAGCTTCTGCAAATGCAGAAGGTTAAAAATAAAGAAGACAATGGCCCCAAGAACCTCAGAACCAGATCTGAGGTTCATGGTGGCAAAGCACTGAGCTTCTAGAGTTTTGCACCAAAAAAAAAAAAAAAAAAAAAAAAAAAAAAAAAAAAAAAAGCTGGAATAAGTATTTCATCATGGAAAATGGTGCTTTTTCTTCTGTTCTCACCGTGAGGAAGAGAACTCCCCAAAACTTTCCTTGTAAATAAATAAATAAATAAATAAATAAATAAGAAGGAACCCGAGGCAGTCACTGGAAATGGAAAAAGTCAGCTTAAATAGTTAGCATATAGACAAACTCTGAGCAACTGAAATGAGGTTTTAATGGAAACTGTGAGGCACCCTTTCCTCTCGGCGTTGCTGCCTGCTGTGTCTGCAATCACACACCTTTTAGGAGGACACAGCACTGCTGCCCAGGGGCTGAGAAGGAGGGGAAGGAGCTTTCCGTGGGATCCGAGTGCTCCGGGCACTGGGAGCAGTGCAGGGCACCCCGCAGGGACCCACACGGCGCAGGACAAGGGGGCTGAGCAGCACTGGGGAGCGTAACCTCTCGGCACGAGCTACAGGAAGGCGTCTAGAAATGCGCAGGTAACACTTTGTGAACGGCCGGTGTTGTATCCTGAGCCTATAGTTTAATGACCACCAGGTAATTATGTGCTGTTAATAAATTCCTATACCGCTTTGATCCTGATTTTGGTTTAGGTTAAGTGTTTGGAGAGGCTTGTGCCTTGCCACAGGCTTCACCCAAACAAAATGGTGCTTTTATAGCACCACCAAGGTGCCCCTCTAGATGCCCCTGTTGGAGCCTGGTGGACAGCATGAGGCATCCGATCCGATGGGATATTGCCAGAGCTCATGGATACAGAGGCTAACTCTTTGCAAGCCCATCTGGTTTTCAGTTTGATTTAACGGGAAAAGTTCCAAGTAAAATATATGAGAGAGAAGGCAGGGCAGAGAGCAGAAACGAGCACCATGTTGGGAGGCTGCAAAGCAGATCCGAGACTCAACCAAAAGAAACAGCAACTGGAAGCGACGGCCTGAACGGTGCCATGGAGAGGGAAGGGCCATGGCAAAGCAGGAGATGACAGGGCAAGATAGAAATACTCGTAACTAAGGAGAGAGAGAGGAGCAGAGCTGCTGAAAGTGAAACTCCAAAGAACAGTCGACAAGGTGGGAAGGAGCAGAAAGTAGAGAAAAAGATGAAGGAAACACAGGAGGAGATAATGATCTTCTGTGTGGAGGGGTAAGAGAGAGTTCAAACAGATGATGAAAATAAATATTTGCTCAAACTCTCCAGAAAGCAGCCATCAGGAGAGCTATTTTGCTGAAGAGGGAATATGGATTGTGGGCCCTTGGGAAGGACTGGGATCCTCTAAAAAGACAGGAAGAAGGAGGGAGATGGAGGTGGCCTGTGAAGAAGTTTCTGCAGTAAAAGTAAAAATGAAATGTTTGCAACCTGGAAGGAAGAAGAAAATTAAGCATGAGGAAGATAAAAACTGAGAAAGGGGAGGGAGTAACAGGGGGGGGAATCTCCTATATATCTCCCCTTTCTTGCACTATTCTATGAGTACTTGCTACTGGAAGCACCAAAAAACAGTTCTGACCTCTGGTCTAACCTGATCCGACTAATTTTAGCACTGAAAGCATCTCTGTGTGGGAAAATACGTCTATCTCATTCACTTCAAAAGGACTTTAGGTGGAGCCTTACCTTAGGTAAGCTTAAAAGCTTCCCAAGCAGCCCTCTCTACTATTAACGGGGTGTTTGACTTAGACCTAAAGCAGAACTAAGACGGGGATTACAGGACAAGTGGCGCTGGGCACTGACTGTGCCTCAGCATGTTTATTTGCTCCTCCCTGCAAATGATCGACATTAATGCAGGAGTTGAAAGGAGGGACTTCACCTACTCCTGAAGCTGCGTTTCTCCTTCAGCTGCCTGGAGGATCAGCAACCAATTCAATTTGACCGCAGGCTCCTGTTACCATGCCTGTAAATTTATTTCTTGTTTTCAGCTTTTTAGCTAATCGCTGAATGGAGGTTAGTTTGTGCACGTATGAAATGTCTTTAATCGGTTAATTTATGCAACGTCCCTGCATTTTATTATTTATATGGTTTTATATTAAAAAGGGTGAAACACACGCCAGTAAAAAGCTAACAAAGGGCGAGTACCCAGAATGAATTTTTGCCTGTTATTCTTCTATTATATTTATTCAAATTAACCTGAACATTTGGATCAAAAACATTAGTGATAGCAAAATGGGTACAACTGATTAGACAAAAAAATTAAAAGAAAGCCTAATCCCTTCTCTTTCTGTGGCTGTACATTAATAGGTGCAGCAGGGCTGGTTAATGATCTCTGCCAATAATAGCACAAAGGAGAGGCTGTCAGGGCAGCTCAGGAAGCCTGAAGCTCGGGGGCTGCAATCCCCGCGGCACATTAAATTCTGGAATTTTGTTGATGAAACCAGGGGAGTGAATTTCCAGTTTTGTGAGCTCGGGAGGTATTTCCCATAGAGAAGACTAGTGCCAAAGCCACCTAGCACCTTTGAAAAGAAAAATTCCTGATGAGCTCCAAGTTGGGTGCAGCCCAAAGCTGCAAAATCAAAACAGAGACCCAAACTTTTCCCTTGCTCCCTCTCAAACAACATGGAGCACCACCCTGCTTTCCTTTGTGATTTTTACTGCCATGGCACAAGGTCCTGCAGTTATGTCACTGTGTGAAGTGTAATAAAATGCCTTAAGCCATCACTTCGAGCCTGAAAGCAAAACCCAGATAGGCTGTGGTCAGCTTCCTAGGGCCTCAGCCTGTCGGGAGGACACACTCCATACGCAGGCCGGGCTACCCAGGGAATGGGAGGGGGGCAACCAAGGATTTATGGACCACACGATGCTATTAAACTCCAGAATGATTCATCCCTGTAGTTAAATACCGTCATACCAAACTCAGACAGGAGAGCTGAAGAAAAAAGTCTTTTAGCTGTAGAGGTCTATTGATTGCACAAGAAGGTACACAAGAGATGTCGGGACACCTTGTAGTCTCACAAGGCCCAAAAGTGAGGTTTTCTGGCAGTGCCCTCCCTGCCCACCAGCAACAACTCATTTTGTGAGAGGAATAACTGCAATTTATTCATCCATATTTATTCATCCTTTCACTAAGGTCTCCTTTATAAAGCAGCATTTTTCAAACTCTCTGGCACATCTGTTTCCTCTTTTCATCCTCCACCCGTCATGTCACCATCTCTAACCATGTTTTGCTCTGTTGGTAGCTGGCAAAGTTAATGTTTTTTCACTTCTTCTTGCTACCCACCCATTTTCTGTGTTCCTTGGACTCCTCCCCAGGAGCATATCTGTCCTTCTGGCACCTACTTGCTGCCTCCCTTCGCACCTCCGTGGCCTTCCAGGTTCGGTGACTGCAAAACTCATTTCCACCACACGCACTCTGTGTGCCTTCCTTCCCTGCTGCCGTTTAAGCTGGAAGCAGCAGCCTAATTCAAACCATCTCACTGCCACTCCTTGCGCTTCATGAGCCCTAATTCTGCACAGCTGCTACCCCTCTTGGTTCAGAAAGCCTTTTCCTGCAGTTCATATTCCTGCAGTCCAGCGAGTACTGGCTCTTGTGTGGAATCCATTTCTCTGACTCCTTCTTCCCTTTCTCTGTCTCTTCTTTGGAAATCTCTACCACCTTGTGAGTTTTCCATGTTCACCTATGGACCTTAATATATTATCGTTATTCTGTTCTCCTATGTTTTCAGCTTCTGGAGAGGAACTGTTCATCTCAGGACAAGATTTGCCCTTGGTGGTCTGAACATGCTGAAATCTTTGAGTTTTTTTTTCTTTTAAAGAGCATCTGGGACAAGATTTTTAAAGGCTATTTGCAACAGTGAAGATCAGCTGTATTTTCAGCAAATGAAATAACAAGTTGGTAAATTAACAGCATTACAAGCAAATTACCTTTGCTTCATACAAGTGTGGTTTTAGAGACACTAAAGAAAGACAAACAAACCCAACCCCACCTTACCTTTGACGTGGCTTCTCCCATCCTCCAACAGTGGTACTACTATGGTGTTGTTCATGTTCCCGGGTGATCTCACAGCCGTGTAGACAACAGGCACCGACTGTACCACCACTGGTATACGGTGCACGTGACTCATCTTGTTGGACTGTAAGTTCATGGGGCTCGAAGGTGGTACGGGGTGGATAATGTGCAAAAACTGCTGACCTCCAACACCAGATGCAGAGGCCACAAGGGGACCTGGAGTTAATACTGACGGTACAGAGGCCGCCGAAGACACCGACGTTATTACTGTGGGGGATGAAGCTGGACGACTGGAGGAAGAAGAAGAAGAAGTAGAAGTAGAAGAAGGGGAGGAGGCTGATGCTGTTATGGAGACTGGGGAAGATGAAGCTGCTGTAGGGGACGACCTGGCTTTGTTTATTGACAAGTCCACTGGTTCAGTCTGTGTTTGGAAGTGGTCTGTAGACAAGGAATCCTCTGGAGGGTCTGCCTTCATGTTATTTAGCAGCAAGGGTACAGCTTCCATATCTGGGTAGTTGTGGACGTTTGGAGACTGTTGGGAAGACAAAAGAAAGTATTTTTAGTTTGTGATGTGACTGGAGAACACCTACACGCTCACTGCTGACACACGCTGATCATGCAAGGTGGCTCTGAAAGCCACAGGATTCCTTTTGCTGCTGCTTGTGTCAGTTCATGGTTTGAAGGACAAATCATGATACAAATTACAGACATTAAGTCTATGAATACAGACTACTAAGACACATTTCAGACTATTAAAAGCATGTTTGGGTGGCAGAATTAAACTGCACAATATCATCCATCTCAGAAGTTTCTCCTCACTACTCTGCAGCAAAATGTTTTCATCTCCTCCAGTACATAACTACTATTTATTACAGAACCTTTTTTTTCCCTAACCAACATCTAACCTTAATCCACATTATTACTCTCTTGTGACCCCTCCAACACAAAGACAAAACAGTCACTACTATCTTCCTAAAAGATTTCAGCACACTCGAAGACAATACCCTACTTATTTATCTGCTTCCCCTACCTATTTATTCCCCTACTTATTTATCTGCTTCTAGACTAAGCAGACTTTCCTTCATGTCTTTGCTGTAATTCAGCTTTAAAAAGGCAAGCCTTGGTGCTCATGTGCTCTCTGCAGCAGCCTTTGCAATTCCACACCCCCTCTCATTAGGTGGTGCCAAGAAGAGCAGATGCTCAAGAAGTGTGACCTGGTACATTTTATCCAGCTGATGGCTTTGCACATCAGCATATAACCCACATCTGCAGGGCTGCCTGATACAGGTAACAATGGTTCCAGCTAGTTCCTGCTCTGGATTAGTCCATTAGGCTTTCTGTGACATCGTCACAATTTCTTGATTTTTATGAGCACTTTTCCCAACTTTTCAAAATGAGTCTATGCTTTAGACCAACTCTTTCAAAGCTGGTCTCAAGTCTAGACTGTATTCTAGACTGTTGTCATCTGTTATCTTTACATCTTCACTCCTTACTTCAAACATCAAAGTTGTTAATAGGATTTTTGAATAACACAAGGCCAAAGACAGATCCACGAGGAAGTCAATCTGATCCATCTTTCCTTATTGACAAGAGTCCATTAATAACTGCTTATTAAACATCTTTTTTCAGGCAATTTTCAATAAAAATAGTAAGGAAGAAAATACCTATAAATCCACAACGATACAAAACACACTTTTGAGCTACTTTACTAAATACTTCCATGGTAGAGAACTGCAGGAATATTCTCTCTGAGCTCTACCATTAGAAAGAAATGTGGATTCTGTGTTGTAGCATTTAAACCAACTTGGCCAAAAACCACTTGCAAAGCCACTTCAGACTTCACTCGATCCAAAACAGTGCTTCTCTGCATAGATAGTATTTTTTTAATTTCTTTTACTGTATCTGAACACCTTAAAATTCATTCCTCCAATCTCTAGTTTATAGTATTTATTAATTGTCTCAAAAAAAATAAGCCGGAAGTATTTCAAACCCTCTATTAGGCTAGCAAGAAAACCACCTGTGAAATCACTTTGGGACATTTATAACTAACTAATTATACGTTTAACTAACTATACGTATAAACTAACGTTTATAACTAATATTTTATTGTGACTTCTTCCGTTATTGAGTCAGAGTCAAGTTTCATTACCAAGCAGAGTTCTATTGCAAAAGGAAAACAGAAAAATTAACATTAAAATTGTAAATTTTAACAGCCTAAGTGACTATTATCCCTGGCATGCTTAAAGACAGTCTGTTCCAGTAGATCCCAGCTATTTAGCTGATTCAGACGTGTTCCTTGGCCTGACATTTCCCCCGCCTTGAAACAAGAACATCTTTGGGACAGGGAGTCTCTGGCTCTATTCATGCACAAATCAACCTAAAACAAAGGGATCCCAATTCATCCGCTCCCTGGAGCCTCGCTGCTCTGTTGCAACACAAATAATAAAAGCGAAAATTCCTTTATGCAGATAACGGGAAACTCTACTGCTTAAAAAAATAAAGAACAAGTCAATTTTCAAGGCGCATAAAGCAAGTTATGACTGACAAGGATAGGAAAATCCACTCTTGAAAAAAAACTCTAATTGCTAGTGATAGTTTCCTATAACATCCTCCAGAAGAAGCTATCCTGACTGTTGTCAGCCACGGGATTCTGCCTGGACGTGCGGTGGGAATGCCAAGGCAGCAGCATAGACAGCCTGGGGGTTATTCTGTACGGGGGTTATTCTGTACGGAGCTGCTGGGGCAGCCGGCAGGTCCCCTGCGTGCGAGAGGCAGCGCGGGCTCTGCCGCACTGGGTGCCCTCAGGGAAGGTGCACGAGATGTCCTCAGGGCCAAGGCAACATCTTCCATCCTCGGGCTGAGGGAGGGGAGCCGGATGGGATCCGCTCACAGGATAGGGAGACAAGAGTGTCCCTGTGTCCGCTGGCACACGGGGCTGCGCGAGGGCATCTAGAAGCCGTTCACACTGCTGGCTCTGTCCCCAGGGCAGATGAACTTGCCGTGCGGGAAACTCCAAGTAAACGTGAAGCTCCCAGCAGCTTCATGGACTCTGGGACACTTCTCAAACTGGGAACATGGACCCACACGGACCCTGGAAGCAGGCCAGAAACTGAGCTCAGCCTCATCCAAAATCCCAGAGTCACAGAGTAGTTGAGGTCAGAAGGGACCTCTACAGATCATCCAGTCCAACCCCTCTGCTCCAGTAGGGACACCCAGAGCACGGGGCACAGAGCGGGTATTGAAGATGTCCAGAGGAAGTCTTCTCTGACCTTCCCAAAAGCCCCTTAAAAGCCCCACCTGCCTCTGCAGCAAGTAGCATGAGGCCTTTTACAGCAAGAGCCATGATGACCTTGCAAGGAAAGACCCCAAATTATCTTATGTGGACGGTGCCAATACTAGAAGAGCAGACGTGACAGATGAATGCCATGTGAACTAATTCTCCAGCAATACAGAAAATAAATCTGTTCTGGTTGGAGCTGTCAGCATGGGTTAGGACTTCAGGTTTCCCTCAGAAAAGCTATTTGAGGGATCCCAATGTAGTTCCAGAGATGCCCTGGCAGGAAAGCAGCACAACGTGCCCTCCCTGGGGCAGCTCTGTGGATGCACGTGATGGATGCACATCACATGGAGATATGTGGATGCACCTGATGGATGCACATCGTAGGGAGATGGGTGGATGCACATGATGTATCCACATTGCGTGAAGATGTGAGACTCAACTTCCCCCTTCAAACCTCAAAACCCAGCTTTAAAGACTGGTCTCCATTCTAGCAATGTTCTGGGCATCTTTTTTAAGAGACTTCTTGCCAGTCAACTCCTTTCTGCATCTTTAAGACAAACTGTACATCATTTATCATCACAGAGTTACATTTCTTTTTTCAGATCCCATTTCCATTTTATTGTAGTAATTAGACCAAGCCACTTGGGAAAAAAAAAAAAAAAAAAGAAAAAAAAAGAACAGAGAAAAGTATCATGTAACAAGTGTTCCTCATACAAACTTTGCACAGACATGCTACACTTTGTTCTGTGGGAGTGATTTACACCAACAATTCACCGCATAGCAGTAACCGGCTAGTATATGTGTTTCTCCAAAATCTCAGATTTTAAACCAGCCTGCCAAAGCTGTATTTAAATTGTACTTATATCAAAATTCTATACCTTAAATTAGCATTATTTTCTGGAAAAAGAAATTTTTTCCACCATTGCCTGTCAAACTACAAGTAGGAACTTGTCTGAACAAGAACACGAACAAAGCCAAAAAGAAAACTACTTTCTTGGAGCGTTATTTCTTAGTATCTCCCTAGTGTTATTAACTGAGAATTAATACTGCTCAGTTCCCTGGACAATGAACATTGATGTTCTTTTTATTTAACAATACCACTTCCTTTCCAGTGCAGAGGATGACAACAGCATCTCTGGGACATTCAGCAATATAACTTCAGACTCTCTTTCTCCTCATGAAGTCAATAGAGTGAAAAACAAGTTAGTTTTTTCCTTGTCTTTTCATCCTTATCTAATGAACTGGGGTTCTCGTGGCGCTGTGGGCACAGATGACTGCTAGATTTGAGGTTTTGCCCCATCTAGCTGCCCCGAAATGGCTGTGTTGGTTTTTCCAGCTTCCTTTGGGCTCTCCGGGTGCAAGTCCTCTCGCTGAGTGCTCCCAGGGAGGCTGCAGGGTTAGGAAGGGTTCAGCTGGAGGTCCCTGTAAAGCAGCGGCTGGCTGGACACTAGTCCAGGCCACAGAAATGGGATGTGAGGACACAGCTTCACACAGCACGCAGTTTCCCTCACTGCTCCTGATCCAGCTTCACGCAGCTTCCCTCACTGCTCCTCTGCTTTGCTGTGGAGGAGCCGAACGGCTTCAGCCTCCACTTCCAGCTGGGACCCAGCAGGGCCTCTGCACCACGTCCCCACCATGTCCCCACTGCATCCCCACCGCGTCCCGACACGTGCAGGCCTGGGCTGCTCCTCACCGGCTGAGATCCAGGCTGCAGCAGGACTGGAAGGCACCTCAAGCTGGATCCCTATTAGAAGAGGCTCTTTCAATGTAGAGGCCGCAGCCTCTCCTGGCCAGTGCTCTTGGCTTTGTGTGTGTGCCCTCTAACACTGTGTTCTTGGTTATGCTCCATTTCATTAGCTTGCCGGTAACAAATTCCTGCCAGGACACATGGTGGGCCTTTTTTTGGCTGTATAAAAAAACATTCCTTATTGTTAGCTTCCCCATCCTCTATGGAAAAGGAGCCCACGAACCCCACAACTAACCCAAAGACATCTGGCAAAGCCTGGCACGTACACGAGTGAGAATGTGTCATCCGCTGCGGGGATCTGCGGGATCACGAATCCATGCAGGGATCTGCAGGACCACGAATCCCTGCAGGGATCTGTGGGATCACGAACTCCTGCAGGGATCTGTGGGATCACGAATCCCTGCAGGGTTCTGTGGGATCAGGAAGCCCTGCAGGGATCTGTGGGATCAGGAAGCCCTGCAGGGATCTGTGGGACCACGAATCCCTGCAGGGTTCTGTGGGATCACGAATCCCTACAAGGATCTGCAGGATTCGGAACCCCTGCAGGGATCTGCTGTGTCACACCAGCTCCCTCAGCTCGAGCTCCTCTCACCTGACTATAGCCCAGTATCTATTATAGCCTATACATTTACTAATGGGGTTACTGAACAGTAACGGCAGGTTCCTTCCCACTCCCCCATCTCACTCCTGACAATATTCCTTTAACATTATTTCCCATTCATAATCAAGCCACAGTGAGCTTATCACAGCATATAACAAGTTAAAACCAGCACAAAACAAATCAGTTTTTTTATTTATTTAGCAGCTCGTCCCGATGCCCTGCAGTTCGGGAATCTCCTCACATTCCCAAGCTTCCCTGTGCACCTTGGTGCAGTTGGAGACTCCACACAGACTTTGGAAGTCCCCAACAATCAGCTGTCAGCTTTCAGACCATTCCTTCTTCCCGGCAGCCTTCCCTCAAGGTCAAACCGTTTGTAAGGAAGCAAACCAGAAAAGCCGTCCTTGATGACGGAAACCAAACAGACTAAATTTAGAGTTTGTAAAATAAACTGGCTTCGGGGACGGGAAGTTACAAAATAAGTTGTGAACATTTAACTCTTCAAGGAGGCAGCTCACCCAAAAGCCCATCGCGACTGCCCCATCCCAGAGGAAATCCGAAGCAAGGTGATTTTGTTTCGCCAGAGTTGAAGGACAGGGAGTGAATAACATTAATAATATTAATTCCCAAAAAATAAAAAAGAAAGGGAAAGAAAGATCCACCCAGATGTGAGCCATGCAGGTGCCCCTGCTGTAGCCCAGGCAGTGCCAGAACAGCTCTCAGCTCCGGTTAGGGAATGTGCTGGGTGAAATCCAAATAACCAGGAATACGCCAGATTACTGAATTTCAAACACTTCCCAGAAAAACAGAAAAGAAACACAGGTCTGATTTGAAATGACAAACAGCACCTGCTAAGGCAGAAATACTTTTGCTTCTGGACAAGACGTGTTTGAAACAGTCCCGCCACACAAGCGGCAGCCGGGTGGATTGGGTTCGAAGCGCCGCTCTCCCCTTCTCTGTTCCTTCATAATTAAAACCGGCTATTTTTCCCAATCCTTCCTGCAAGCTCATCCCACCGAATGCCCACGCTGCCCGCAGCTCTGCAGCCGCCTGCCATGAGATCATCTTCCCACCAGCTCCCATGCTGCCGTGCCCTGAGGCGGCACCTGCGGAGCGGGAGAGGCCGGTGCCCAGCACGTGTGGGAAGCAGGGCCTTGGGCGCCTCACACAGCCCGGCAAGCTCGGCCCAAGGAGGACAGCTCCCAGCTCATGCTCACAGATGTGGTTTTGTTTCCTATCTTTAATCCAGAGCTGACTTGCTTTAAAATTAAGAGGTGTCTTTGAAAGCCCCTTCCCCTCACGAGCGATTACATTTACGTGTCTCACACACCTCTACCCAAATACCTCTACATCGACTGAACCAGAAAAAAATATTCTGCAATTAGCCCATTTAAAGAAGAGAGAAGTAATACAACCTGAAAAAGAAAATGAACTGAACAACCTCTACTCCAACCCCGCCTGGAAGCCAGGAATGTGTGAGGCTCCAACACGCTCCCTTTCAGATACAGCCACTGCTGTTAGTCTGTGTGAGGGCCAGAGCAGAGGCGGCAGGCAGAGAGGCGAACAGGCAGACAGCCGAACACTAAAATCAAGTAAAATATTAAAAAAAAATTGTTTCCAAATGCAAGAGCATGGAGTGAACACGTGCGTGTGTCTCTGTGCTCGAGGCGGCTCCTTCCTGTGCTGACAGAACCACTCGCTCGGGATCCATCAGGTAAATGTGGGAGGGAGGTCACATTGAAGAGGGAGAAAACAGAAGACAGCTGCCCCTTTTGCCTCTTTATTTTTTATTTTATTTTATTTTTTTTTTACTGGAAACACAAGCTAAAAAGGGCCTTCCTCACTATCAGTTTCCAAGGAAGGGCTGCTTGGGGTGAAGGTGAAGTTTGTGATCCCAAGTCCAGAGCCCCCCGCACTCCCAAACAAGATTGAGTCAGACTGTGTTACAGCAATTCCCATTGCAGCTGCTCTAAAGAACATCACTGGGCACTGAGAGACACAGAGGGGAGAGTCCAGGGGTTAGTAAAACAAATAAAGGCTCCCAGCAAATGCATTTGTACGAACTGGATGTGCTTCGACAGGGAAGACTGGAAGATACCCACTTTAAAGTACTCATGATTCACTTAAATGCATCATCATCTCAGTGTAATTCTTGGAGGGTTGATCTCAAGGCAGATATTTCCAACTCTGAATGTCTAAAGATAAAATTTTTGTTCTTATTATAGTTCTAAAGAGGCAAAAAGAGCCCCAGCTCATGATATGAGGGGCTCACAACCCCTGTTTCAGGAGGGTTTTTATATCAACAGAACCTGCAGAAAACGGATCTAAAGTAAAAGAGAGTGACTGTGAACTGGGGAGACAGAATTCAAACTGACCATTCATAAGCAGAAGAACTTCAAGTTTCCAAGGCTGTGAAGACACTCTTTTAACTTTTTCTGAATAGCCACACTACGGTATTTTCATACTCCTTGAGGAGGTATTCTACAGCGGCCCAAGGAAGGAAGGAAGGAAGGAAGGAAGGAAGGAGAGAGAGAGAGAGAAAGAAAGAAAGAGAGAAAGAGAGAGAAAGAGAAAAAGAGAAAGAGAGAAAGAAAGAGAGAGAGAAAGAGAGAGAGAAAAAGAGAGAGAGAAAAAAGAAACAGAGAAACAGAGAAACAGAGAAACAAAGAAACAGAGAAAGAAAGGTGCCGTACACATCACCCTTTTGCAGCAGCTCCAATTGGGGACTGGGCAGTGTGCTTAGAAAGGAAGAGATCCCTATCCAAACAGCATTATTTTTTAAACACATTTATCAATGAGAACAAACATATTTAGTGTGAAATGACTTATTTTTAAATAATCCTTGTCCAAAGGCAGGGGAAGCATTCAGCTCCTCATTACTTTCCTCTCTCTTCCCCAAACTGACAGAGGATTTACCAAAGGATTTCTCTCATGGCTTCCTCAAGAGCCCAAGAAACTAATCAACCTCTGTGCCTGTATTACCTGGTACATGAAATGTAAAAATGATACATTTCTTGAACAAGAAACCAAATCCTCAGCATTTCAGAAGAAATTCCTTTCCCTCCAGCCCTCAATCATTAATACACTCAGAAAACCAGGTGTTCAGCACAGCTGTATTACTTATATTTGAGCACTGTCACCAGTATGTTATCAAAGGAAGAATCTGTTGAAAGAAATTAATTTATAAATTAATTTATAAGGTTTGGTAAGATGTTGTTCTTCAGGAGAAACAAGGATATTACAAAGGTATAGAGCTACAGGAATGTAAGACGTAAGATATTGTTTGTAATATGATTTAAGTGTAAAAAGAACATTAATACCAGATTAATACTTTTGTGATAATCCAGTTTAAATTATTAAGGAATTTCAGAAATTAAAGAATAATTTCTGAATTAATGGCATTCAGTGTTTCCGAGCAAGCCAGCTTAACCCTAGAACAATCAATGCCTGAAGAATCACATAGTGGTTGAGGTCGGAAAGGACCCCTAGAGATCACCTAGTCCAACCCCCTGCTCCAGGAGGGATACCCAGAGCACGGGGCACAGGGCGGCATCCAGGCGGATTGGGAAGATCTCCGGAGAAGGAGACTCCACAGCCTCCCTGGGCAGCCTGTGCCAGGGCTCTGGCACCCTCACAGCAAAGTTGTTCTTTACAGCAAACATTTGCCAAAGAGCCACAAGTTAAAATTTGTGGTCATAGACTATTCATAAATGTCAATAAAGAAGGACTATAATGACAAATAATTCATGAAGCTTTCGGGCGTCCCCTTTAGCTATCTGCAGGCTGCCACGCAGCTGCAACTCAAACCTAGTGATGGCTCTTGTCAGCCTGGGAACTCAACACTCCCAAGCTGACCTTACACATCCAAGTTGTTCCTCCTGGAGCAAGCAGTGGCAGGTACCTCAGCAAAGCTCTTTGTGCCAGCTGACACGGAAGAGGGAAGCAAAACGGGGCTGTTCTTAGAGCTTTTAATCACTCCTCACTACACAGTCCTTTTGCAGGTTCTCTCTAGTACTGAAATACCGAGGAAACACATGGAGTATCCATGTTACACACGGAGTTGCAACGAGTTTTCAGTAGCCAATAAATATATCTGGAGTGGTAGACATGGAGGTGCCATACCTGAAGCTCGCACTTGATACGTTATCCAGAACAGGGAAAAACTGTTTCCTTTTTTCCCTTTCTGCATCTCTCTATATGTCTTTATTCCTTTTAAATTCCCACCAAATAGATTCCTTCTTTCTCAAATGAACCTCATTCTTCTGTCCATTCACCGTAATTCTGAAGTCTATGCTGAGTTTTTCCAACCTCCCAAATAAGACTGCTTCTCAATTTTCTCATGCATCTACTGTCAAATCTGAGAGAACCCAACCTATCTTGGGTTCTTCAATAGAGCCTACTACAGTTAGACCTGACTGAAATGAAGTCTTTCAGAGGGTGATAGGGGTCCAACTGGGAGAGACAAAATAGGTTTCATTTGAACCAGCATCTCGTCTGGGAAGTCTAAATGAAGGCATGGAGAGGAAGAGTGTCCATGACCCAGTCTAAAAGGGAGCAGAGGGTCACATTTAGGGTGTACAGACAAAAGAACTTGTGCCAAATAAAGCAAAATGCTCTGCCAGCTTCGGGAGTGGGACCCAAAATTGCTGACATGCATCTACTGTCAGCAGATATCCCGCAAAAGCACTGCTGAAACATCCTATCCCTTGGCAATACTGCTGTGCAAAAAAAAAAACCCCAACAATGTAAAAGAGCATCTGAGATAGTTGCCCTCGACAGCGTCTGAATCAAGCTGGAAAAGCAACCCCCATTCTAGCAGTCCCCAAAGGCTCATTCAGGCATGCTGCTGGTTTTTCAACAGGCTTGTTTTTTTTGGAGAGGAAGATTAGGATGGTTATTCTCAACCATTATTTCCCCAGACATGAATGCATTCTGGTATAAAACATACACATTTGACAAATGAGTTTTTAATGCATTTGGAATGCATTATGACTTCCTCTCATTGACCTTATATGTCATAGTACTTCTTGCTGGAGAGAGAAAAAAAATATGAATAAAAACCTATGTGTGCACCTTTTTTGAGATTTTATATATATATTACAAAAGCCCTAGATAAAGGCAAAACAAAGACAGGCTACGTATTGAGATGGACACTCTCCTGATACGGTACTTGGGAGAGCAGAGAGAGACTCGGCCACACACCCCTGCACACGACGCTGCAGGAGTGACTGCAGAGACCTTTGTTGTTTCAGCTTTGATCCTGCAGCAATAATAGCTACTTACTGAGTACTGCAAATTGATCACTTTTCAGGAATCTCTCTTATATGGGGATAATACGTACTGCTTCCATTCTACTGAAAGGAAAACCTGGAAGGAGAATAGCAAGTATTTTTCCAGCACTAGAATATCACTATTCAGAACTGAAACTTCAACACTGCAATACAGAATAAAAAGCTAAATGGATTCTAACCACTAAGCCATACTTATATTACCTTACTCTTTCTGATTTTTTAAAGAGTACTGAATGGAGTACTCCAGCATGGAATAAAATCCACTGTTATTCATGTTTAATTATTTTCATATTATAAAGTAAAGCCTACACTGGGTATCTATAACAGATCTTTGATTATATGAAATTATCATATTTGAAATCTGAGAATACTGTACACACTCATATTCTTAAATTTCTTAATATCTTTATGCCTAGGAACAATATATATCACAGCGACCGAACTAAAATTAACATAGATATATTTTAAATAGTTAATAATATCACAGGGATTTTTATTACACAGCAGGAGAAATTGGGCGTTTATTAGTTTTCCTCAGAGGAGAGTAATACAGAACTAATAAGATCACTATATTATTAGTCATGGATGACAACAGTGTAAATTCGTTCCAGAGGGCTAATTGTTTTTAGTAGAGTAAACATCAATTTTCAGGAAAGGTCTTCATAACTGCAAATTAATAACGCCTAAGCTTAGCATAATGCTACTGATCAGAATATATGACACTCTCTAAAGCGAAATTTTGTTAGAGAAATATTGACAACAAGTAATACATAAAAATTACTGGATTAGGCACCTGAAGCTAAACTGTAGGTAAAATGATTCCCTTGAGTCTCCTTAAGATGTATATATCTTAATTCAATGGGAAATTCTTATATGCTCCCCGCAGTGTCAAGTACAACGAGGCACAAACTATTCCCCCTACTTGTCCAGAGTGAAAAGTGGAAGAAATGAAAATGGAGAAAATAATGCTTTGGGCTGCTCCACATCTGTTTTTCAACAACGAGAATTTGTATTTCATTTTCTAGCTCTTCAGAAGACTGCAAAGAATCAACGCAAATTTCAGACAGGACTGTCATTGAAGACATACATTAACCCACTTGATAGTACTGACCCACTGCTTACGTGGTCAAAATATACTCCTGTTATTTTTGATCTTTTTGTTATTCTTTTACTTATTTTAATAAGCTAGGGAATTGTCCCTAAAACTGCCAATGCCTGAAGAATCCCAGAATCCCAGAATGGCTGAGGTTGGAAGGGACCTCTAGAGATCACCTAGTCCAACCCCCTGCTCCAGCAGGGACACCCAGAGCACAGGGCACAGGGCGGCATCCAGGCGGGTTGGGAAGATCTCCAGAGAAGGAGACTCCACAGCCTCTCTGGGCAGCCTGTGCCAGGGCTCTGGTACCCTCACAGGAAAGAAGTGCTTCCTTAACTTCCTGCTCTATCTCATTATATCAGTAAAAAAGGAAACACGCTGCCCATCCTTGGGCACAGTGACAGGTACAGGCAGAGCCACGTGTCCTTGCTCACTGGTTCTGATGTACCCGGTACTGGAAGGGGAGCCCACGCTTTGCCACATCAGTCACTCTGAACCCAAATACCTGCTAGGGTTGAAGTAAGAGGGTCTTCAGCTCATGTGTTTACACTCTCTCTGGGCCTTTATTGCTGCATTTGCAGATACGCACGTAGATACATGCAACTCGCTGCAGGCAAAAGCCAGGGCTTACATGAAGGAACCATTTATATTCCGCATTTCCCAATGATTTCGAGGAGCCCCCAGGTTTAAGATGCACAAGTTGATGCACTCCTGCCTATGTTCTGCTTTGCTGTTCCAGCTCACAAAGGAGACCTGAGTGACACTGAAAGCTCCTGAGCTTATTTAGTGTTTGGGGAGTACAGGCTAACTTTGAAAAGAGTAGAAATTAAATAGTTTTATTTATCCATGAACTATCATTTCTATGAACAAAAAAAGGAAGTGCATCAAGCATTTCTCCAAGCAAGCAGACTCAAGTTCCTGCTTCTGCTGAGACACAGGCACTATTTCTCCCTTTGACATGTGGGTCCAGTGTTTAAGCTATTTTATGGCAGTAATTAGCACTGCCAAGCCTTAATATATTACTGATTAAATGGGAGAATTCCCATTTAAATTTGGTCTTTTTCCCACTGAATTAAGAAGATTATATCCATCTCTAGCAGGCACATAAATGCAGGGTATCACCTTGAAAGCGTAAGGCAGGACATCCCGATGCTGTCAGCGCAGCTGTGACACAAACGGCGGGGTGCCTCCCGAGCTTCAGGAATTCACAGCTCTTTATAAGGAAACGTGGCGGACAGGGGCTATCTCAGTGGGTTTACGCAGAAGCCAATCACTCTCTCCTCAAATATGAAATATCCTGAGTGACATTTCAGAGGCATTGCAAGAGCACAGGTGAAAACCACTCTCCAGCAGCACACGCAGTCATCCCAGCGGCATTTCACAGGATCACAGAATCCCAGAATGGTTGAGGTTAGAAGGGACCCCTAGAGATCATCCAGTCCAACCCCCTGCTCCAGCAGGGACACCCAGAGCACGGGGCACAGGGCGGCATCCAGGCAGGTTTGGAAGATCTCCAGAGAAGGAGACTCCACAGCCTCCCTGGGCAGCCTGTGCCAGGGCTCTGGCACCCTCACAGTGAAGAAGTTCTTCCTCACGTGGAGATGGAACTGCCTGTGTTTCAACTTGCACCCATTACCCCTTGTCCTGTCACTGGCCACCACTGAGAAGAGCTTGGCTCCTTCCTCCCTACATTCTCCCTTCATGAACTTATACATGTTAATCAGATCCCCTCTCAGCCTTCTCTTCTCCAACTCACTCTGTCTCTCCTCATACGAGAGATGCTCCAGGACGCCCTTTCCTGCCTCAGCAGTTTCTTTGCTCCCTATTTTGCTACTGTTTTACCAGGGCAGATCTGCTCCACGGCCATGGCGGTAGCAGCAAAGGGCAGCGGGTGCTGGTCTTCCCCCGACGCTTCCCTCTCCAACCCTGAGCAGTTCAGATTTCCGACACTGGACTGGGATAGAGATGGAGATGGGCAACTGTGTGGCCAGAAAATTTCAACCAGGAGGTTCTTGTAACCTCATTGGTTACAGACTAGGGGCAGTTGAATACTTCAGATGAGATTTTTATACCTTAGAAACCAAAAGATAAATAAAACCCAGGGCACTGAACAGAAAACCACCTAACTTAGCCCCCACAGAAGCGATTCCTAAGAACAGTGGAACGTCCAATACCTGTCCACGCTGACGCTTGGTGGTTTAGCAACTTCACAATCTTCCACTCTAAATTCCAGAACTGGAAGCGTCTTTTGAAAACAAGTCCCTTCTAAAATCAAGACTAGCAGTTGGGGGGACGTGTCCTACACCCTCCTGTGCTTCACAGTTTTATAGGAATATGCAGATTAGCCCTCAGTGAGGAGACACCTAACTTGAGGCTTGCTGGATGGAGGGAGTCATAAATTCTGGTCCCATTTCACTTTGGACAATCATCAGCTAAAATACAAGTAAAGAGTATTTTGTAAGCAGTGCTGGAGAGCCCTGGTGCCTTCGTGCCTTGCTCTAACGCAGCCTTCAGCAGCCTCTGGCCTGCGTGTCTGAGATGGCACCGGGTGGAGTGGGGAGAGCCTGAAGCACCAAGTAGACACCAAAATCACCTGCATACCCCCCAGGGAACCAGCATGCCACTGCAGGATCATCTGTAGGACACATCCAAAGGATCCCATCACAGAAGAACCTCATAACAGGACCTTATAAGCCATAAAAAGCTCCATAAATAAAGCTTTCCTTGGAAGTATGAGGTACAGATTCAAACCTCTTCAGGTGCTGGTACCAACTCCATCCAGGTCTCCCAAATCGTTAATGATTAAGTAATCCATTCTTCTGGGTGAAAAGAGGTCACGGATGTTACCTGCTATTTCTGTATTTTAAAATACAAGGTTTCAAGGCATTTCAAACACATCCTGAGTCCGTGCAGTTACGGTTTTAATCTCCCACCTGCCAGGTCAGCTCATCTCAACAGGAGATACACAGAGAACACCTGTTTTACTAGTCCTGATTAGACACAGACATCACTGAGCTTCCTTGCCCTTTTCAGAACACTACAAACACATTAAAAAAAAAAAAGTCCTAAGAAATGCAAGATAAAAAAAAAAATGGGACATCAAAAAAAATTCACAGTCCTCCAATTTTTATATGGTCAAAGGTTTAAGGTTTCCAGTTTTGAATTTTGACCCCTAAATCCCCATAGCCTTTCAACTTCAGCTGATGCTAAATGCCCATTTACTTTTTAGTGTAGAGGATCGGGGCTTTTTCAGGAGAGAAAAGGGAAGTCAGGTTCTTACTTGTGCAGGACTAGGTGTCCAAACGATGAGCGAGACTGGGCATCATTTGGCAGGAGGGCAGCGCTGCGAAAGGGCTGCTTAGCATCCTCTCACCCGCTGTAATAGACTGGCTCGCAGTGAATATGAACCCAGGGGGTCCTCACAGACAGCTGAGGTGCTTCATAACATCACCTGGTGCCAGCAGCCTCGATACACTTCAATGAAGAAGCCTCCTCTTCAGCTGCACTTCGAGGAACCTGTTTAACTTCACACCCAATGACTCTACGGCTCAGACAGCAATTTATGTCCAGCTAATAACTAATCCAGGCCCCGCATAGGACATAATTGATAGTTTTATTGCTTTATTATCCTGAAATGTAAGGACAGCCTTTATCATTTTTTTTTTTTTTTAATAGAGTTCTTATGCAGAAGGCAAATAACCTCTATACTTTTCTGCCTGTGCCAGATACTGCAGTTTTATGAAACGCAAAGTCTGCTGGCACTCACACTGAAAGGGCATCCCCTGCACTCGGCAAGGCGGCTGAAGTAGCCTAAGGACTAAACGCAGCAGCTGCACTATGGGGAGCGGGCACAACAGGGTCGGGGCCAACACCCCTGCAAACCAAGGGCGGCAGATTTTGCCTCCTGAATCTTAGCTGTTACAGTAGAATGAATTGCATTCTAGTATTCGCTCACTTTTTTGTTTGCTTTTTTTACAGTTCAATATGTTTTCAGCAGAAATATTAGATGTTACGTAGGCCAGGTGGCAGCCCCTGGGATGCAGCAATGGCTCACGGAGACCAGGGCTGCTGCTGAACCAACTAATGACCCCTCCTAGGAGGGACGGGTTTTCAGGTGGCCACAAAAACTGCTGTATCAATTTATCCATTCTGACTATTACAACCACAAATCAACAGCACATCTAGTGCCACCTGACTGTCAAACAGATCGTTGAATGTGAGGAATTGTCAGGCAATTGATTCATATCCAGTATTTCAAAAGAATATTTGTGTTTTGCAGACTAATTCCAGCATCAATGTCATCTCAAAAGTCTGACCTCAACACAGAAAAATATGGATGATTAAAAAGCCTTAACATGAAAGAACAACCGTATTTCCATAGTATTAGGTAAGATATGAAATTGGGAGAAATGAGAAATTTGGCAAGTGAAAGGTAATTCACGCTTTCATTTCAGCTTACCTGTCTCAAAGGATTTCACAGTATGAAGGACAATATTAATGCATATGATACAGTTCATCATGGAAATATTGACTGCAGGCAGGAAGCCTGGCCTTTGAAACCACAACTTCATTACAGTCTGAAGTAACAGCCTGGGGTCACAGAGGGACATGTTTCTCCTTTGGAGATTAAGCCAGTTGTCTCTGGCAAATGAGTTTACCCTATAAATCTTTAAGGATACGGAAACACATCTTAGGAAAAGAATACAGGACTTGCAATAGCAATTGTATAGCAGAACAACAACAAATATCATAGGATCACAGAATTGTTAAGGCCAAATCCTGGGTATATTAAATACCAAGGAGTTGGCCGGTCATTTCCCTCACAACTTCCCACCACGCATTTTTGGTGACATCCTACACCACAAACTGAAAGAAGAAGGCCACAAAACGAGTGCGAAACAAACCACACAGACACACAGGTCAGCCCAGTTAGTTAACCTTAGAGTCATTCCCAAGGGGTCTGTGAAAGATCAATAGGAAAAGGCTGCTCTCTGTGAGCAGGTCTGAGTTAGCCCGCACAGTTTGTATTTCTAGGGCACAGGGATGTGCAGAGACAGGGAGACATCACTGGGCTGCACGATCTCAAAACCTTGGCTGCCCTTAGACTTATTCCTCAAACAAAAAGATTTATTTAAATAAATAAATACTTTTAAGGCAGAATACAACTCTTTAAAAGGCAGAATTTGTCATCCGTTGAGAATGTCATAATATGATATATGTGATATTTTACTTGTATCAATTACTTAACCTAGACAAAGGTCCTCTCCCTGAATAGACAGGTATTTTATGAAATCTCAGAGGCACTTAACAACCAAATATTACTCTACTTATAGGTCAGTACGTCTCTGCAATCTTGCTTTGAGTCCAGACAGCTGACTTTCAGTTAACAGCAACTTAAGTAACACATCACCAAATAGATAACATACCACGGTGCCAGCTGATGAACAAAACCTGATTACACACATTAGAAAACAATACAACTCAGCAAATTTATTGACTAAGAAAGGGGGGGAACAACTCTCAAGATTTTTTTTTAAAGAAAACAAAGCCACAAAAAAAACCTGTGTTGGGCTTAAGCAGTCCTTGCAGACAATTTAAGAAAGTGTATTCTAGGTATCTAAAAAAGCACTGAGATATAGATAGGTACACCATGGTACAGTCCTGCCACAAACAGGCTGTGAGCAGAGCTGATACAGGAGTGTTCCCCACTCCTGTGTTCAGATGCAAACATCTCCACATGAGCCAGGAGTCTAATTTTCCATTATAGTCAGTAGAGTCAACAGAGCTTCGAGAGCTTCCTGCAAGGCAGAAAGGAGCTCGTGGGGCTGTCAAAGCAGGGAGAGATGCTGCATCTTTGTGGCAGTTGGACACACTGCACGGGCAAGGGAGAAGCTCTGGCCTTGCTGCCCCAATCTGCCTTTCTGCCTTTCTCTCTCTGATAATAGGAAGTTGAAGGCAGCTGCATCCAAGACAAACGTAGGCTGCATCGGCCAAAACTGAAACAGCAGCAGTTCCAACCAAGACTTACAAGTGACCAGGGCCCCCCAACAGTACTAAGACTTTCTAGTCATTAAGCAGCAAGACTTTCTAGTTATTAACCAGATTTAAATACTGGGCTATATACAAGCATATTGAAATGAGCCAAACCAAGGTGACAAAACACATCACAGAGTCGTTTTCTAATATTCCAGTTTTGCAATGAAACGAGGTTATTCTTGCCATAGTTAAAACTTTCAAAGGATAAAAAAGAAATCTGGTAGGGTGCTGTATACCCTGTTTTTTCTGATTTATAACTGGGAACTTCCAAGTTGCAAAATGGGGAGGTAATGAAAAAGGGAGGCAAAGCACCTCACGAGAAGTGATAGTCTTACTCAGAACTTGTGGTTTATTTCCTGAGCCTATCAATATCCCCTATGTTTTGTCCAGATTGACCTTTGGTCAAAGGCATATGGTCAGAATCACAGAATCACAGACTGGTTGAGGTTGGAAGGGACCCCTAGAGATCATCCAGTCCAACCCCCTGCTCCAGCAGGGACATCCAGAGCACGGGGCACAGCGCGGCATCCAGGCGGGTTGGGAAGATCTCCAGGGAAGGAGACTCCACAGCCTCCCTGGGCAGCCTGTGCCAGGGCTCTGGCACCCTCACTGTCAAGAAATTCTCCCTTAAGTTCCTGTGGAACTTTTGGTGGTTCAGTTTGTGGCCATTTTCTCTAGTCCTATCAGTGGCCACCACTGAAAAAGAGGCTGGGATATACGAGAATGACAGAACTGTCCTCACATGTTCCTAATGCCTTGGACAGTTGGAAGACTGTCCCTAGACTCCAGGATAACCAACTCCATCAATGGTTAACTCTCCCCTACACCATCTGCTCAGAGAGCAGCCAGAAAGGTGGTAAATGTTTAACAGGGAGGAAACTGATGACTAAGTACGTGGCAGCCCTTATTTTGGGTGATGAATCACCACTTTTATCCAGCCTCGCAGTGCTGGCACATTCACTTTGCAGAAAAAACTCTTTTCCAGATGGCTTCGGTGGCCAGGCAACAACCAACCTCTCTTGCTAGAGTCGTGTCAAGAGGTTATTTTGGACTAACTGGAAAATAAGGACTATTTGGGACTAAATGGAAAATCCGACACTATAAGGCAATGCTGCTTACAATCACTTGGCAGCCACACGGAGCTCTTTCTTACACATTCTGAGTAGAGTTTGGGGCTATTTGCAGATCCCAAAGAGCATGCTCACACTCAGTCACCTTTTCCATTTCACAGGTGGTGAGATTACTCCAAGATCAGTGAGATCCAATGACAGCAGATGGATCGTGACCAAGCCTCAAGTAAGACCCGCTCCCACCCAGCCTGGTTCTGTTGCTCTGCCACATCACAGCAATAACATTTCCAGTTGTGTCAAAATCTTGAATGAACTTGCAAAGATCAGAAGCAAGGCTGGATAAACAGAAATTTTTTAAAAATCGTCTAAGCAACATTTTGGTATTCCCAGTTGAACCTCTGCAATTCAGCTTTTAGCGTGGGAGCCGGGGATGGGAGCCAGGAGTTGTACCTGATTTCGAGGTGGACTGGGGCTTTCACTGGGACTACCATCAAAATTCATCACCACGACAGCAAAGCAATGAACTTTACGGAAAACATGCCGCAAGTGCTCCTTAACAGCTACATAGGTTTTCAAGAGATATTTCCCCTTCTCCTCCTCGCCTCCTGTTCAAAATTGGGGATTAGCTCAAGGCCAAACCTAGTTTCCACTATGTCCTCACCATCTCCTGAACACAGAGCTGCAGCAGAGCTCATAGTTTCCGTATGGGTCCGTGCGAGGCAGTCACTGCTTTCCAGGGCACTCCAGCTGTGTCACAGGTGACATCACAGGATCACAGAATCACAGAATCACAGAATATTCAAGGTTGGAAGGAACCTCTAGAGATCATCTAGTCCAACCTTTCCGCTCAAGCGGGCACACCTACAGCATGTGGCACAGGGTGGCATCCAGGCGGGTTTTGAAGACCTCCAGAGAAGGAGACTCCACAACCTCCCTGGGCAGCCTGTTCCACTGCTCTGTCACCCTCACAGTGAAGAAGTTCCTCCTCACCTGGAGATGGAACTTCCTGTGTTTCAGCTTATGGCCATTACCCCTTGTCCTATCGCTGGCCACCAGTAAGAAGAGCTTGTCCCCTTCTTCCCTGCATTCTTCCTTCATGAACAGTAGCGGAATGACAGATCCCTGGTGCTCTGTCTCAACCTGAGAGCTCTGGCAAAGTCAAGGGGTGGATCCTACAGCTTTCAGGGTAGCTAACGGGTCAGAGCTGTGCTTCTGGCTTAGCATTAACTTTAGTAGGGACAAGAATCCCCTAAAACTCAGTGGAGGGTTTCCCTTAGCCACCACTTACCAGGCATCTTGTGTTTCACATTCCTTCTTTGGTATTACCTGTATCTTATCAGCTGAGCAATTCTATCCTCTGCCTTCTACCTTTACACTTGGCACAAGAAGTGCCAAGACTTTTACATGAACTCAGCTGTAAGGATGCAGCCGTCTATACTGACAAGCCACCCCAAATCCATTCATTTTGGGATGCATCAAGAAAAGTGGAATAACCAAGGTACAGCTATGTAACTACATATGTACATGCATATATGCAGCCACTCCTCTTAGTCATTCAGTTTTTACTAAGTTCCACTCAATATCCTAATGAACATTTTATTTTTGCATTTTCCAATTCAGTTCTACTTATTAGAGCTGATTTGCAATCACAACAACTGCAACTGCAAAAGATCTAAAGAAAACAGGGAAAATCCTAATGAAAACAACATTTCACTGCACGGCATTTTCCATCAGATTTCAAGGAGTGCTTGTGAATTTATTCCCTGGGGCCAACCATGAAAATCCCTTTATCAGTTGTGGCTTCTCATTCAGAAATTCATAGTCACTTGCGTCACTCAGCAACAAATATTTTTACAGTTTCTATCCAACATATTGTTGTTACTAATGTCCAGAAAAAGATGTCTAATATATAGTGCATACAAACCTGTTACTTCTAACATGCAAGGCATCAGTAGGTAAAGCAGATATAAAGACACAAAGCTATTTCTACCTCTCATTTCCATTGCCACCTTTGGAGCAGAACTGTCACTGAACATCTGTAAGTCAGATATTATTTAAAGGAAACCACAGCATTTAGTCATACATGACTTGCCTGTAAAGCAATAAGGTCTACGCAGTAGTCTGTTTTCTAATGATAATGAATCTGAATTTGAGTTCTTCTCCAATTTATTGCACATAACTAGTATTTTTTTCAAAAAACTCAAAGCTATGTTCTCCATGATGCGACGAGGTACCCTGATGTGTTTAGTATGGCTAATGCAGAAGATCCTTATTGCAAAGACACAATACAGAATAAAAACCAGTCAGAAGTTGCATACTGCAAACAATCGTTTCAATAAAATATTATCACTTTCCAAAGAAGACTTGAGGCAATCATTTCTCTTTCCCTATACTACTGCTAGCTAAGGACAGTTACAAGTCGAGTTTCTGCATTGTGACCTATCAAAAGCTCTTAACAAGTCTAAGCAGTGTTGTATATAAATGATTTCATATAGGAGGTTTTAGAAACATGCATGAGAAGAGAAATAAAAGTTTGCAGATGCTATTTTCAAAGTCTACGCTCAAAGACAATCTTTTTAATGCGACATTTACTCAAAGATGGGGGATTTCAGAAGGAATTCTCTCTCTGCTACTAAATACACTCTCAGGATTTCCACAGAAACATGAAGTCCCCTTTTCAACGCTTTCAGACTGTCAGCACTACTAGTGCTTGCAGCTCCTGCACCCACACCTGCGAAGCTCCTTCATGGCTGTTGCCACCACTGCTGAAGGTGCTTGACACTCTCCATCCTGGGCTGTAAACCCTCTGAAAGGAAGAGCAGGGCCAAGGTTACCTCCGGAGAAATGTAAAGCTTGTTTTTATGCATTAACGACATCTGTGACTGCATGCATGTCCTCAGTGGCCTGAGGGCTATTGAGACAGCTCTAGGTATCTTATTAGGTGCCTAAATCCCCTTTATTTAATTGGAAATTAGAGACACCAGTGCCGTTGCGGTCTGGAATGAAGTCCGCGGTGTCCAAAGGGGAGCTTTGCCTTCAAGTTCCATCCATCTGCCTCTCCGCTCCTTCCCGGTCTTTCCTGACCACGTCTCTCCTTGCCGCTATTGCGACAGCAAAGGCGACAGATCCCACAGAACCCGTGACAGGAGTGAGGGCTGCGGTGCCGGGGTCCAGCAACGAAGGCCACTGCTCCCACACAACCTGTCACGGGAGCAATGGCCACAGCGCCAGGCCTGGCCGCCATGGCCTCCCTTTCCAAACGCACTCGCGGCCTCTCCTCACACAACCCATGACAGGAGCCAGGGCCACAGCGCCAGGCCTGGACGCCATGGCCTCCCTTTCCAAACGCATTCGCAGCCTCTCCTCACACAACCCGTCACGGGAGCAATGGCCACAGCGCCAGGCCCGGCAGCCAGGGCCCCCCTTTCCAAACGCACACACGGCCTCTCCTCACACAACCTGTCACGGGAGCAATGGCCACAGTGCCAGGCCCGGCAGCCAGGGCCCCCCTTTCCAAACGGACTCGCGGCCCCTTCAGCTGCTGCTCCCAATTAGCAGCTCCCAAAACTCAGGTCCCTTTGCAAACGCCGGTCGGTCCCACTCCATTGCCGCACGACACTTGGTCAGCAAGCAGCTTGGGAATTAACATTTCCATCTCCTGGCGTGGCCTTTTTGTCACAGTGATTATAATAAAATCTCTTTAATCAGCAGAGTCATAAAATAACCAAGACAGATGCCTTTTATGCGAAGAAGACCTTGTGATACACATTATGTCACCAGCTGCAGCAGGGGAGATCAGGGCTCACTAAGGTGGGCAATGGGTGGCTATGCGGAGTTGCTTTTTTGTTATTTTGAGGCAGTGCTTTTTATTGCTATTAAACCGAAACAATTAAAAAAACCACACTTCAGATCTTCTTGGATATTACGGTTTTAAGTTATATTAGTAAAGAGATCTCTGTGAAATGTCTGCAGATCACCTAAGCCGAGAGAGACGTGCCCCTGCAATATCATTTCTCCAGCATTCAAGGCAGCCTTTTCAACAGGGCTTGTAATTAAGAATGCTTTTGATGGCGAAATTGGGCCTCTGCTGTTAATCAAAGGAGCAAAGACACCCCTCAGCATGCATAATTCTGCACCTCTTTGTTTCAGGGAAATCTTGACAGGAAAATAATGGTTCCTTCCATTTCTTTCTTCTCTGTCAGTTAACTAGGGAACTGCTTGAGCCTCCCAACTGCTGCAGCATAAATTACAGAGCGGGGAAAAACAGATTCAGACCCACACGCTTCCCAGGCAACATTTGCAGATGGTTTGCACTGAGGATGAGTTAACTGGCTTGGGCAAAGAGGTATTTGCTGGAACCTGTGCACATGGCCCAGACCGAATTCACAGACTCCATAAGGTTCAAGAGAATTTTCATTAAGGAAAACCGCTCCTCCCAAACCAAGCCCCTGTTTCCCATTCTTCTGATTTCCACACATAAAATCTCATTGCACATCCAGCTAACCCCGAGCACATCCCTGCCCAGATTTCTCAAAGGCTCAAAAGACCTGAAATCAAAAAAAAAGTATTTTTGACAAGCTTCTATGTTGAAACAAGGTCCATCTTAGATAAATCTTCAGAGGTTTCCATTGCCTGCATTTCCAGGGAGAAGTCTTAAATCTACAGCATGCAACTAGTCTCACATCCTATAGAGCTTGTCTGACCTCTGGGCACAAGATTTATCATAATAAATTTAAAAAAATAAAAATATTATGTACAAAAACAGTAATAGGGATATGTGTATAAACAGAAGAAACCTAACAAGGTGTATGTAGTCTCAGTCTTCAAGACAGGTCAAAAAATTACTAATCCCATTTTTCAGTGGTTTGATTCCATCATTGATTTATCCCCTAGAAACACACAGTGAAAACAGAGCAGTTGAAGATTTAAGCAAAAAAAAAGCTCTTGGAACAAAACATGGTGGTTTGCAAAAACCTCTATACTTGCAAATTTCTTTAATCATTCTTCTTATAATATGCACATGCAAGACAATACACGCAGGGTTTTCCTAAAATTCATCAAACAAATGTGTGATAGGGCAAAGTCTCCTGTGAGATAACTGCTGCTGTGTTGCTCCTTGATGTGAGCCCACAGGCTCACATTTGTTCCCTGGGGCAGGATATCATTCATAATTCAATGAGTTTACAGTTCTAGCAGGAAAAGACTCACTTTTCTTACTAGCAATGGATGGCTAAATGCCAACAGGAATTTTATATCATGCAACATGCAAGACTTTGCTCCTTGGCTATGCTGGTGTTCTTCAGAAAGAAAGCGTCAGTAACTAATGCAAGTCTGTTTGATGTTTGATGTAGCTGAGCACACTCACATACTCTTCCCAAAAGGTGGGTCCACAGCTGTGTCATCTAGCAGAATCATCATCTACTTAGAAGAACTGGGACCATGGTTCTCTAGTAAATTGTCATTCATTTTTAAGCGCTAATTTAGAGGTCCTTCTGCAGGGACCTGCACTGTCTTTACTTTTTAATGACCTAATCCAAATTGTGCATTTCATGACATGGACTATTTTATTGACATTACAGTTCCTCTGTACTATCCAACTTGATACTAAAAATCTAATTTGAAATTTCCAGAAGTAAGTGCCGCATTTAATTTGTTTTGAGGAAAGGTACACAAGGCTTGAGGAGCAAGCATCGTTCCCGTCCTTGACCAACAGCTGCTTCCTTCTGGCTTGCAGTTAAAGAGAGGCTGGGCTCTGCATTCCCAGGACAGGACGCAGAAAGGCACCTGGGGACACAGTGACCATGGGGAGGAGAGAGGTAACGAGATCTGCACCTCTGTGACAATGCATACGTCATTGAAAACAGCAGCTAAAGGCTGCTCTGCAGCCTTGCTGCTCCTCAAGCACAACTGAGGACCATTCTGAAGCATGACAGACTATTGCAAGGTATCTTGGAGGACTACACTCTCATTTTTCCTGTTAAATTAGAGAGCCTGCTGACAAAGTGTCCCTAAAAGCCATTCTCACATATTGAACATGATCTCCTGCCACCCACAGAGCCCAGGGGACACATCCCAAACTCTCCTTTGTGCTCTGTATCAAAAAGCAGTAAAAGAAAAGTATCTTTTGGTTACTTCCCATCTCCTCCCTCTCCAATTACCTCCTCTTACGGAATTGCTGGTTTATGCTGTCATACAATGTGTGCAAAACTTACTTTGACTTTCTGCCCGGACATGCTAGTCTGATCACTGGAACAGCAAGAGGGAAATTAAACTCGATAGCAGAACTTCTCCACAAAGAATAAACCTTTAAAAGATATAGGAGCTGTTTTTACTCAGTCACTGCCAATGTTCTATGGGCCAGAAAGTTTCAATCTGATCTCAACTAAAGTCACAGCTAAGAGAAATAAGTGTTAGTTTGAAATGGAAAATTTTACAAAAACTAAAGGACACATTCTTGATGGATTTTGGATACAAAATCAAATGCTCTGTCATCGACCATGGTCAGGAGATTATCATAATGAATTCCCATATTTAAATTTTTAAATATACAAGGTAAAGAAAAAACAATCAACAACCAACGTCTTCAGATATCTTCTGGTGGATCCAACCAAGCTTAGGCATCAAGAAACTCAAAGCTTGTCTGAAAAGACAATCCCAACCCAAAACTGTTCCTGGACTAGCCCTGAACTTCATGTAACAGCATCTTCAGGAGTAGAGATAAGTTTGGAAAAAGAGATACTGTCCGGAAGAAGAAGAATTAAGAAACAAGCAAATGAACAAAAATGTCTAGAGAAAATGTCCATACATACAAGCAAGCACAGTTCCTTCTAATGCGAAACACAACATAAAATGCAATGCCACTTGCTGCTTAGTTTTATTCTCTTAAGTCTTTTTTTACCTTTTTCCCTGCCACAGCACCGCAAGCTTACACAGGTAGTTGCCCTTTAAGTGAAGCATACTGTTTGAGTGCTTCCCTAACATTCCCTTTCATTCCATTTTTTTTACTACTAATAAACCAAATACTCATCACAGTACGGCAATAATCCTGCAAACAGGTATATTTGAGTTTTGACACTGATACCTCCTGCTTTTGAGATTGGCATCCTTTCAAAACGTGGATTACCTACACAAGAGCATGTTACAGCAGAGCCTGCTGACCTGTTATCTTTCTCCTCTTATCTCCCTGGATCTCTTTTAAGAACTGCATTTTTCCAGAGTACCAGTCACCATTCAGGCGCTTCCAGCTCTGTTGCTTTGTAAACTAAGCCTGTGTTTTCATTTCAGAGTTAAGTCCTTTTTACTACTGCTTTCCAGCAGTAATAAACACAAATCTTTCAGCCTTACAGCTTGACACCGTGTTCAGAGTTGTAGAGTAATAACACTACAAGAAAATATCTTCAAGTGCAACGCAAGTTTCCAGCAGACTTTGAAACTAGGGACGCTTTCAAACACGAGTGCACGAAGCTCATTTTCTTTGCACCACTTGAAGCCAAGTAGTTATCTTAACTGACCCAGCTAAAAAGGAAGATTTCAAGTCTTAGCTCTCTGAACTGTGCATGCACAGACAGGGGCAGAGATGGAGGAAAAGACTGAAGGCAAGAAAAGGGATCGGGAAGAAAAATGTACTTTTTGAGGCTCCTGCAGCGCTCACATTGCTCCAGCATCTCCAACACAGTAGCAGAGCACAGGACAGGACAAGGTCAGTGAAAGCAGCAGCCTCTCAGTATTTTCGCTCCCTAAGAAGACCCTCCTGTGCTCACAAATATTCACTGGGCTCTCCTAGTTTATTTCATCACCATTCCAGCAGCAGCACTGCCTGTTTGTGACTCCTACACAGCTCTGGGCTGACAGGTCGACGCAGACATTAACAAGTACACTGACAGTATCATTACTCTTTGTTTTCTTTTGGTCTGGAATTACCTACTCATAAGGCACTAAAAACAATTGCATTTCTCAAAACAGGAAATGTAAGTGGACAAGGGAGGAATATAAGGTGATATTGCATTTAGATGCTTTGTTTTGGCCACAACTGACTTCGAGACACCAGGGTCTTTCAGGAAAGCTCCCCTACACTGTTCTCTGCCTGACGGTGGGTAGCTATGGGGAGTATAAATAAACACAGGTCCAAACATTTTTGAGAGTGAAGTACAAAGCACAATCTCAAAGAGGACAAGCACGTTTTTGCATTCTTTAATCTACAGGAGGAAAATACAACAGGAAATTTGAACAACGGCGGGAGAAGAAGGATTGAATGAGTGACTGGACTCACCTCACCTAGGGATGCCAGAAGTTATAGCAGCACCTTTTATTTACTCACACATGCTTACAGCATAGAGATTTCCTTTCCCTTCTCTGTGTACTCTGCAAACAAGTCTCTTTGAAAAAAAAAAAAGCAAATGACTCAGCTCTTACAGTACTAATAAAGTGTATTCACTATTAAAAAATAAATGTCTAAGCTTAGCACTCAGGTGGAGACTGACCAGCCTTGAACAGGTTTCTCCGCACCTATCTTTTCCGTTCCTAGCATAGGTAATCATCACTGTCTACTTTAAATAAAACAGACTCCCAGGAATCTTCTTATAGTTATCGTAAGCTGCCGGGAAGCACAAAAGCACATTTGTAACTCTTGGGCAAAGCAATACCCAATGCAATAAAACGCATATGTTGAAAGGGCTCCAAGAACAACCTCAAGCAGCTGTAAGGCCACTTTCTGCTTTATGTCTCCTCTCTCCTTCGATACTAACCCAAATACATTTAGGGATTAACTTTAGAGCAGCGACTGCTATCAGTGACGCTCTTCCAAGCGTTGTTTACAGTCTTCACTGCATGAATAACTAAGTCCCAAATCTCCGTGTCTGTTGTTTTGAATTTTGGAGGATGCAAAATGAACACAAATACGAAACGTGCCACAAGCAAAGCTCAGAACTACTGGCCATACTCTCACTGAGCAGTGTCTTTCTCTGCAACACAGAGTTTTATATTTGCTATTTATCTTACCATGTTCCCTGAATGCATTCCAAGTAAAACTGATAGCAATAGGGAAGTTCCTTAGCAAGGTCCATCAAATTCCTTCAAATTAAGAAAAAAATCTGTTTAAGGCAGTGAGCCGTGAGAAAATCCAGTTTGTTGCAGGAGTTGGGGGATTTTCCTCTCTTTAAGGGTGCCTAGGTAAATGTGGAACCAAAGTTATGGATTGTCTCATCTGCATGAACTTTCTACCTGCCTTCTATGTCCTTTTAGACTTACATAAAATACTGCAGAAGTTAATGATGCTTTTTAATTTTCATGAACTTTTAGATATACTAGTTAGGATTGGCAAAGCTCAGCGATATGCACAATGCCTAACTACTAATATGAACATAAGAGCACTGTAGCACATTATTCATACAGTATATTATCAAGAAAAATATTTTTTCCAGGTCCATTTGCTACATTTTTCCTCCACTCTTAGTAGCTCTTTCTTTACTAAGCTGCCTAAGTCACTGTTTTTCAAATGCAGAGATGGACCTAATCAAGAATATCAACACACATCTTCTGACTGAAATCCAATTTAAAATGTCAGTTCCAGGCAAATAAGTGACTAAAACTCGCAAGCCCATCATTTATGAACACTGCAGAAGGGACTGCTGCTAATCTTTTGGCTCTGGTGGTGACACAGAGGGGGCTCTAATCAGAGCTGTAATACGCAGTGTAACCAGATCACCCAGGTTCTGCCAGCAGATGCAGGTTTTCACATTTGTGGCAGTTCTTAATTGAAAATGGAACACAACATTAAAGAAACATATTCCGTAACGATGACGGAACACTAAGCATTTTCAAAGGATGTGTCATCTCCCTGGATGAAGAAAATGGCCTTTCCAGGAGACCATGGAACTGCAGAAATGTAAAGTTGTACATGGTAATAAGACAGAAGTCACCTCATCTTATTCATCTAAAAGTGTAATCAGACAGATTTGGGGGATGTTTTTCCAACTTATTGTTACAGCCTTCAATAAACACAGAATTACAGAATGGTTGAGGTCAGAAGGGACCTCTAGAGATCATCTAGTCCAACCCCCTGCTCCAGCAGGGACACCTAGAGCATGGGGCACAGGGCAGAACATCTCCAGAGAAGGATCTGGAAGATCTCCAGAGAAGGAGTCTCCACAGCCTCCCTGGGCAGCCTGTTCCAGAGCTCTGTCACCCTCACAGGAAAGAAGTTCTTCTTCACATGGAGATGGAACTGCCTGTGTTTCAGTGTGTACCCATTACCCCTTGTCCTGTAAGACACTGAGAAGAGTTTGGCCCCATCTTCTTTAACTAGAGTTTTATAACCTCAGGAGGAGGCCTATTAAAATGGGTAACTACAACTAAAGGTAAATTTTTTTCTTATCATCAAAGGTATTATTTTTCATCATAGCCTCTGTGATATGAAGAACAATTGTTTATGAATTTGAACACTATTTTCCTTTCTAGACAAAGAGCTAATCTCTCAATGCTTGTTCTTGTCAGTTATTTCATATCAAACTTTCATTACCTTGATTTTCTATCCTAAAATTGTCACTTTCACTTACTGATCTTCATCTTAATGATTCTGAATCTCCTTTCTATTTTAATGATTTTAATCCTGTCTTCTGAAGTGCTTGCAGTCACTCAGAACTTTGCTTGCAGAAAGCTTACAAAATTGGAATTTGTAAGCTTTCTTTAGCCTGGAGAATAGAAGGGTTGTGTGAGCTCATCAATATGTATCTGATATCTGATGGTGAAGGCAGGAAGGAAGAAGATAAGGAAGGAGGAAGGAAGAAGAAAAAGTCAAACTTTAAGTAGAGCTCAGGGAGGGGACAAGAGGCAAGGAACACCAATTGAAATACAGGAAATCCATTTAAACGTAAGAAAAGAAAATTCTTAGGGTGGTCAAACACCGGAACAAATTGCCCAGAGAGGTTCTGGGGTCCCATTACCATTTTGACATGTTCAAAACCCAAACAGACAGAGCCCTGAGCAACCTGCCTGAGCAGAAGGTTGAACCAGATGATCTCCAGAGGCCCCATCCAACGTCAAATGTTCTGTCATTTTGTGGTTCTGTGGATACCCTCTGTGGATGATATTCTTTGGGATATCATCCAAGAGCTGATATCCCAACTATATGTACACTTCTGCCAGAGGACATACCATTATCCATCACGCTCCAGGTGTACATTTGCAGTCACCTACACAGTAATAGTTTCACATACACTCTAAATCTCCAGACTGTTTCTGAGATGTCATATATGATTGCAGCCAAAGCATGACTAAAGTCAAGAAGAGTACTCACAGTGTTCCCCTTCGTGAAGCCAACCTTCAAGGGTCACCAAGGTACTCTGTGTCAGACAATGTTTTATAAGGTTCCTTTTACAAACTCAGGGAGCTCTATCTTTAAAATAGTTTTTGTCCTCAGTACTTTAACCATAAGACTTAAAACCTACAACATGCTCTGTTACAAAATGGTTTTAGAAACTGTAGCTTACGCTCATCCATGGCCACTTGCTTTTGGTTAGTTATGTGTTTGATCATCTTTCATGATGCCGAGATTAGGCTGCCTGGTCTACAATTTTATGATCCTTCTTGTCCCTCCACTGTAAGATATGTTTCTATATACTCTTCCAAAGGGATAGGATGTCACCTCTTCCGAGTTTTTCGTGATTGCTCCTGGCTTCAATACTGCTTCAATTAGTTTCTTGGTTAGTCCTCAGTAAAATCCATCCTAAGCCTGCTAACTTGAATGCATCTAACTTAAGAAAAAGTCCTTTTAACCTGTTCTCTGCCTGTGATCCTAGAACTTGGCTGTTAGCTGCAATTGTGCTAAGCATCTTTAATAGTCCTTATCCTTATCTTTAATAGTCACCATGCCGAAAACATTTAAAAACCTTTTCCCCCACCATGTCTATACTGTTGTTCAGATCCTTTGGTCTTATTAGCCAATGCTTTAGAACTAAGTCTGAGCTTACTGAGAGAAACAGCTACATGATCTCAGGTTCCTAATACTCTTTTGCAACTGTATTTCAAAGCTGCACTAAACAAATCAGTCAGAGAGCACCAGCCAAGCAGTCCACCCACGTTCACAACCTTTCTTTACCTAATGATAATTACAGATTGTACTACAGACAGCCTTTAATAAACAGCATCAAGTTTGGAAGGAAGACATCTGTAGGGATCCTTCTGTTGCCATGGAAATATCTTCAGGCCAAGCTGTCTTCAGCTGTAAACATTACCTTCATATTAACCTACTATTATGCTTTTCTTTGGATATTAATAGAAATAATGGACTAACCCACCCCAAACGGTTTCTTATAAATATTAAGTCTGACTCTTAAGCAAGAATAAGAAGAAACAAATGCTGCACAACTGAGTGGCTTTCTTTAATTACTGACAAGCTGAACGCTGTCCTGACCTTGCAGAGACGTTCCTCCCTGAGGTTATGAACATTTTCAGCTTCCACTGCCAGCTTGGAAAGTTTGGGCTCCCAGCACTGAACCGAGCCACAACAGCTCACGCAGACACAGCAGCTTGTGCAGAAGGGCCCAAGAAGGCATCTTGTTTCAATCCTAGCAGTAGGCTCTCCTAGATCCATGGATCGTGGATCATGGAGCACGAGATAAACAGGTCTCAAAGATCACACAGCTCTGGGAATCCCAGCCCCTCACTGCGGTGGAGCTGCCAGAGGGCTCTGCGCTGTGTGAAACTTCACCACGAATTGCAGGAAGAGGCTGGAAACTGTTGGCTTCTCGTGGGTGCAGAAAGGCTCTCACTCCTCCTGCAGACTTGTACCTGAGGAAGAGGTTCAACAACTGGCTGCACTGCTGGTGTTGGCAAGAGGGTTTTGGTTCCCACTACTATGGGACTGTGTTTGAAAGTTTGACAGCTGATGAGGAAATACAGGATGCACCTTACTAAGAGGGGCACATGTGTCTTTGAGAGCGGGTTGCCCAGCCGGGTAAGGAGGACTTTAAACTACAAAGGATGGCAGAAGGAGAAGGATTTAAAGACAGAGCAGTCACCAAAACTCAGCTCGAGTCGGGATGCCTCCAGCGGGTACGTACAGCTGGGGAAGTACACACAGGGTGTGAACATGGAGGGTCATCTTGAATCCTCCTGGGAAATCTCCTGGATGTCCGCTGGGAAGACAACACAGAGAGGCACAAGTAGTCCCGGAGCTTCCCAAAGAGCATGGATGGTAACTTTTTGATACAGGTGGTGGTGGGTAAGCCAACACAGAGAGGAGTGCTACTGGACCTTATACTAACAAATCAAGAAGAGCTGGTTAAATATGTGAAGGATGGGGGCAGCTTTGGCTGCAGTGCCCATGAGATGATGAAGTTCAGAGCCCTTTGAGGAGGTAACAGGGCAGGATGTAAGGATCATGACTTTGGACTTCAGGAGAGCAAACTTTGGCCTCCTGGAGAAGAGAAGTCTGAGAGGAGATCTCTTTGTATACATTGATGCCTTCCAGCAGAGGGTAGAGAGGATGAGCTTAGAACCTTAGTGTTGCTCAACACTAGGACAAGAGGCAATGGGCAAAAACTGAAACACAAGACACTCCATCTGAGCATCAGGAACAACTTTTTGTGACGGTTAGAGAACACTGGATCAGGTTGTGCAGAGAGACTCTGGAGTTTCCTACCCTGGATACCCAAACCTACTGGAAACGATACTGCGCCCCGTGCTCTGGGTGACCCTGCGTGAGCAGGGTGTTGGACTAGGTGATCTCCAGAGATGCCTTCCGGCCTCCAGCATTCACTGATCACTTTCAAGACTACCAGATTAATATAGTAATAATCATGAGCACAATAAATAGCAATAATAAATGGCCTAGAGCTTAGCCAATACAGGCACAATATCACAAGACTGATAGGCACAATAATTACGTACAAGAGATAGTCTGTCTTGCACTGAGAACCTTTAATTCTGACATTGAAAAAATATTTTGCAACTATATGCACTGCCATTGAAATGTAGTTATCTCAAAGGGTAGAAAGCATTAAGCAACTTGCAAGCATCAGATAGCATAACCGTAGGATCTTTAACACCCACACAGAATAAACAGGATCTCCCTTCTTTTGATCTCGTCCAAAACACACCCACACAGGCAAGTGCATGGTACTCCATTTACTCATTTCATATTAATGAAGAAAGAATTTAACCTCTGCTGGGATATGAACTATTGGTCTCAAGAAAATTGAGGGTTTCAAGTCTGAAAATGAGATTTCTCATAATTAACCATGACATTCTGACTGCTTTTGTAAAATCAAATAGGACATAATTGAAAATGTTCCTTGGTAAAAGCATATCCTACATTGTCAATAACTTTTAAATAGAAAATCAATCAGAAGAATTTTCCCTAGTGGCTTGAACTGTAACACTTTACATCTTTTCCAACAAATATTTGATGAGGGACTTTCAAATACAACCATTAAAGCCTCTCTACAAGGCAAAGGAACATCATATCAGAAACTGAATGACTTAATATGAAGGAAGTTATGAAATGAATGCCAGGACATACTAAGATAAGGCTGCTGGTGCATACCTATTAAGAATTGCATCTGATACCAAAAAGGCTGTTAGTGAAGTTTCTCAGTTAAAGAAAACAGTAACAACATTATCTACAATTAAAAAAAAAAAAAACCTGTATATAGGTACAGAGCATTTTCTAATACCTTATAATTCTGCCATAAAAAAAGATTTTTTCACCAGACTACCCAGGGTGTGAGCAGAGACTTAGGATCTAGTTTTGAAATGCTGACCCAAGTAAAGCTCACAGAAATCCACTCAAAGGCCCCAGGAAAAAAGTGTGATTTTTGCTCAGGACTAACAAAATTCAACCAACAGTTTAAAACTTCCATTCTCAGAATGACAGGAGTCCTTTCCTTCTTGCTCATGTCCTTCCTTCAGTCTGTATGTTGTTTTCCATCTTATCCCTTGGAAGAAAAAAAATCTCTCCCTCACTACGCAAAAGGATGCAGTTTTAGGCTGACTAACCATAAGACTAAAAATATCTGAAAACAGGCCAGTGGGAGGAAAATCTTAACATAACAAGGAGTGGGCCGGCTAATAACAATAGCAGACATGCAAGGTCTCAGATAAGGAATTAAATCATCACCACGGCAATTCTTGCAGGGACAAGGGCCACAGTCCCACCTGTCTTGGCTGTTTCCCTTATCCCAGTGGCTTCCCCCTCATGCTGGTGTAGAAGATGCACCAGGGGACTGCAGAATCAACCATAACGCTCTTTCTTCCCCTCAACCATAACTCTCTTTCTTCCCCTCACAAGGGCATTATGTGTTTTTAACACCCGTCAGTTCTTCTCACAGGGCACTAGAAGGTCCCACAAGGTAACGCAAGACGGAAGAACCACGACAGGGCTTCCCGGCAGCAGTCCTGCCCTGAAGCCCTCGCAGCTTGTCCCACTAACACTGAGCTCTTTCTGTGTTTCATATGATCACGTTAACGGTCTATATTTGTAATTCTGCCCTCACGCTGGGCTTCTGGATGCTCTGCCGTGTCCAGAAAACACCATTCAGCCGCTCCGTGCGCTATTAAAGCTCTCTCATTCTGTCCCTGGAAAACGCAATCCGAGTTGAAGCTTGGCTGAATTCCCCATCTCTAGACCCACCAGGTGAGCCCTGGTGCTGAGGAAGAACTTCTTCACTGTGAGGGTGCCAGAGCCCTGGCACAGGCTGCCCAGGGAGGCTGTGGAGTCTCCTTCTCTGGAGATCTTCCCAACCCGCCTGGATGCCGCCCTGTGCCCTGTGCTCTGGGTGTCCCTGCTGGAGCCGGAGGTTGGACTAGATGATCTCTAGAGGTCCCTTCCAACCTCAACCATTCTGTGATTCTGCAAAGTGGCGACCCTGCAGGATGGGGGCAGCGGGGACGCCACCAACTGCATCTTCCTGAGCTCCATTTCTGTGCCCTGCAGCGCACGGAGCATCCGGACTATTTCTCCTTCCAGCCTCACTCTCCAGAAACCCTCTCCAGCAAGGAAGGGTCCCAAGAGGGAGGCTCCATAGAGGGAGGAAGAAAGAAAAAACAGGAAAAAGAATTGCAAAAACTGAACAAAGTAGACCCAAAGTCAGTGTTTTGGATTAAAGCAGATTCTTCAATAATGCCTGGTAAACAGCGTGGGAGAAAAGGAGGAAGAGGGAGATAAACAGTAAACATCCTCCACATTTCATAAGCTGAAGACGTTAAAGACAAACAACTCTGTAAGAGGGGGGAAGTCAATCACAAAGTTTAATTTAAGCTGCGTTACATAAGGGTGATGCCTGATGAACAGCAGACACAATGAGCGGATTAGAAGAAGGAACGCTATTTTTTAATTAAAAAAGGGAAACAAAAATCTCTGCATATCTTAACTTCAATGCAGCTCATTACGATCAATGAGATAATGACAAACAATCTAGGAGCATTTAGCTGCACAGTAAATGATCTCTGATAGCACTGCTGGCTTCACAACAACTGCATTTGCCAAGAATAACACACCTTTTTAAAGAAGCCATCCATAATCCCACTGGTGCACTACACATATAAAAAATATATTCCTGTGATTTGTGAGTTTTTGGGGATCTTTTGTTTTATTTTTTTAATTTCAAAGCACACATAGGAATTTCTAAAGCATTATACTTCCCATTTAATCAAGCCTTGAAGCGGTGAAAAGGTGGAAGTAGATAACCACAACAAAAACTGCATTAACAGAACGCCGCTTCCTGGGCACAAGAGCTCCACATTCCACAGTTTTGCACTGGAAAAGAGCCTGCCACTTGACAGTGGTGTAATTGAGCAGACTGATGGCAATTAAATCAAGAGATTGCCACAAAAGGCCACGTTATTTAATATGCTATATTCTTGGCCTTTGAAGAACACTTAACATATGGCACTTTTTGAGTAAAATTTCATAGACTCTGCTTCTGTTCTTTTCATCAGATTTTGGTCCACGAGGAGCTGCAGAAGGGTTTTGCAGTGCTGTGAAAGGGCAACAACATGTAATGCGTGTGGTAAAACTGATCCTTACCGTACGTGCACGGCGGGGGCCTGTAAACTGGCCACATACATAAATCCTAGAATTCCAGAAGGGTTGAGGTTGGAAGGGACCTCTAGAGACCATCCAGTCCAACCCTCCTGCTCCAGCAGGGACACCCAGAGCACGGGGCACAGGGCGGCATCCAGGAGGGTTGGGAAGATCTCCAGAGAAGGAGACTCCACAGCCTCCCTGGGCAGCCTGTGCCAGGGCTAAATGTGGCTGTTCCGGTGCCCATACTGGGGCAATGGGTTGTATCCCAGCATTCTGTTCAGAAAATAAAACAAACCCATCTTTAAAGGAAGATGCTGGGTTATAGGGAAAAATTTGTTAACGCATTCTTTGAAACACTGAATAGGAGTCACACACGGGGAAGTCAGAAAGGGTAAGAGCTGGTCTATTTGCCAAGAATGAATTTTAGTTACACTGAGGACTTTGATTAAGTTGTCTTCATATTCTGGGCAGGCAGTTGGTTGTTTTTAGGTAACGCTTTTGTTTTAAGCCAACTGCAATTTAAAGCCTGTAAACTGTAAATATATAATGGATGATAACAGTAATGTCTGCAGAGACCTTGAAACCACCGAGAGCAGCTGTCTGAGAGCATCAGCTCAACCACGCTGGGCTGCGTTACCACACAGGGAATTAGTACAGAGGAACACAGCAGAAAACACTGAGTAGGTCCCAGTCACACTACGTAGGTCCCGTTCCCTCTGAGGAACCCAACCCCTCTGACTCCTGCTACGCACTTGACCCTCAGTCTGCGGTGGTCACCGTGCACCCATCCTGTCAACAGAGGGAAACCAGAGCAGCAGCTGCTAATTTGTCTTTGTCTGTCTTAGACACATGGGGCCGTTAGTTCAGACCTCGATAGCTCACGTTTAAATAGCTGTTTTAGTGAAGAGGAATCCCACATCCGTTACTTTATAAGTTATGGAAGAAGTGAAAAGAAATCAAAAGGTGGAAAGGATAATCTGAAAAATAAACAGCTTCCATCCAAGGAGATATAAAGCATTTACATAAATACACTTCAGCTTGGGAAAAAAGGTGACGGAGGCCTTATGATAAATGTCATAAAAACCCTGACTGAGATGTTAACTGTTTCTCAGCGCCTAGGAATGAGTTCATATAGCAGACAATAGCTGTAAAGTAAGGGAAAACAAGTGGGGTTTTATGTAAGATCTCCATCTACTGAATTTCTTGCCATAGGAATAGCCATTCTGGAAATGCAAAGTATAAGCCAAAAACAGATTAACCAGGTGGTCACTGGTTCATCTGTGGCTATTAAATGCAATAGCCCAAATACAACAGTGAACTTAAAAATGACCTAAAATCTGCTGACTGACCGAAGTTTTAACCAGGGAAGAATGACACAACATTTGCCAGTTGTTTTTTTTAATCTTCCCTTTCCTCACCTATTGGAGACCTCCAATTGGTGCATGTGGCTGCAGGGCCTTTGGCTTGACTCGAGAGAGCAGCTATGCACTAAATGGCTAACTCCCATCCCATTCCCTAGAGACATCCGGGGACCATAAACTGTTCCGACACCTACATGCAAAGTTTTCTTTTTTTTCTTTTTGGTTAAGTGTGAATTTAGTTATTCTGAGGGTTGCATCACTAAATAATACACCTGGTATTCAGTTAAATGCCTTTCGGCTGCGCATCTAACCAAAGCATTCTCATTGCCATCTTTTCAGATATTAAAACCATGCAAGGGATGTGCATGGTTTTATTAAGAATAAAATAAGATAAAAGATAAAGAAGAAAAAGATAAAGAAAAAATAAAAGAAGTAGGGAATGCAGCAGGCTCTTTCCTTGGTGCAGCTGTCTGTTTTTCCCCAGCACTGTGAGAGCAAGGGCCACTTCTCTGTGCCTCCACACGCTGAAGGAGGGCTCTTTTCGATGGCTTAGGATTCAATGTTAAATAAAAATAAGAGGAATTTGGAGGCTGTCCAGGCCTGAGGCGATCGGATACCTGCTGGAGAAGCTACTCGGGCACCCTCATGATAACAGAGCCTTGCAGAATTGTTATTCCGGAGCTGGAGCACTGAAAGGCAAGAACTGTACCTGGATTTAAGACCAGGGCTGAAGTCTGCAGGGTTGATGGCTGGGCCTTAAGCAAGTTTTCATTTTCAGATGGAGGCAACAAGGCACAGAGGCAGTGCAACACAGTAACAATAAGACTCCACAGGATTAGATTTAGAGCTAGTTTTCCTATTAGGATCATAAAGTTAACTCGAACACTGCTTTGCGTCCCTATGAGGGTGCAATGGAAGCCGTTGTTTGCTGCCTATGAGCTCTCTGTCGACTCACAGGCTGGTTAACCTCGATGCACTTTCTTCCATGTGTTCCTCCTTGACAATGGAACTCAGATAAGGTTTTCCAGCTGAACGCTGAGGAGATTAAAGCGTTGGGAGTGTTTGTGACCAGGGCATCTTCGTGGACCAGGCAGGGCCCAATCCCATGCCAAGCACAAGGGAGGCTCCAGTGACAAAAAGTTCTTTTATTCCCTCAAGGTAACAGCGAACTAAAAAGTCATTTACTGGGGAGGAGACACATTCTGAATGCCAAATCAGACTGAGCCTGAACGGAAGCAGGATCATAGCGAACACACTTACCCATATCACACAGGCAGGTGACTTTTATAAAGCTTCAGATTGGACACTTCTTGCCCTAGGGCAAACTCGTAAGTGAATTCTATAAGATCATAGAATCATAGAATCATAGAATGCCCAAGGTTGGAAGGGACCTCAGAGGTCATCGAGTCCAACCCCCCTGCTCACACAGGGTCACCTAGAGCATGTGGCACAGGGCTGCGTCCAAGCGGGTTTTAAAGATCTCCAGAGAAGGAGACTCCACAACCTCTCTGGGCAGCCTGTTCCAGTGCTTTGTCACCCGCACAGTGAAGAAATGCTTCCTTAAGTTCCTATGGAACTTCCGATGCTTCAGTTTGAAGCCATTTCCTCTAGTCCTATCCCTGCCCACCACTGAAAAGAGGCCGCCCCCCTCCTCCTCACTGCCTCCCTTGAGGTATTTATACACGCTGATCAGGTCCCCCCTCAGCCTCCTCTTCTCCAGGCTGAACAGACCCAGCTCCCTCAGCCTTTGCTCATAGGGCAGATGTTCCAGGCCTCTGATCATCCTGGTAGCCCTGCGCTGGACTCTCTCCAGCAGCTCCACATCCCTCTTGTACTGGGGAGCCCAGAACTGGACGCAGTGCTCCAGATGTGGCCTCACCAGGGCTGAGTAGAGGGGGATGATCACCTGCCTCGACCTGCTGGAGACGCTTTTCTTAATGCACCCCAGGATCCCGTTGGCCTTCTTGGCCACCAGGGCACACTGCTGCCTCATGGTCAACTTGTCGTCCACCATGACACCTAGGTCCCTCTCTGCGGGACTGCTCTCCAGCAGGTCCACCCCTAATCTGTACTGGTGTCCAGGGTTATTCCTCCCCAAGTGCAGGACCCTGCACTTGCCCCTGTTGAACCTCATGAGGTTTCTCACCGCCCAGTCCTCCAGTCTGTCCAGGTCCCTCTGGATGGCAGCACAGCCCTCAGGGCTATCAGCTACTCCACCCAGTTTGGTATCGTCAGCAAACTTGCTGAGGGAGCACTCCAGCCCTTCATCCAGGTCGTTAATGAATAAGTTGAACAGGACCGGACCGGGAACTGACCCCTGGGGGACACCACTAAGTACAGGCCTCCAGCTGGACTCTGCACCATTGACAACCACTCTCTGCACCCTGCCATCGAGCCAATTCCTAATCCACCTCCCTGTCCACACATCTATCCCACACCTTTGGAGCTTGCCCAGGAGGATGCTGTGAGGGACAGTGTCAAAAGCCTTGCTCAAATCCAGATAAACCACATCTACCGCTCTGCCCTCATCTATCCAGCTAGATATTCCTTCGTAGAAGGTGATCAGGGTAGTCAAGCAGGATTTCGCCTTGGTGAATCCATGCTGGCTACTCCTGAGCACCTTCTTCTCCTCCATGTGTCTGGAGGAGATGTCTATACGAAAACACTAGTGTGCAACAGATATACAAAACACTGAGAACAGGAATGCATAATGAAACAGTATTTTTATTCATATTGAAGCTCATCTCTGGACTCCGGATTAAACAAATTCAGATGTTCAAAACCCACAGGATTTATGTAGTGTGAAGCAGTATCAATGGTCAATTAGTAACTTCCTTATTCAAATTGATAATTAATTTTTAAAGCAGATCTGATCAAGTTGCTCCTGCAATTAGTTGATGACCTCCAATTTTAAGCCTTACTGCTGGCACCCAGCTGGGTTCTAACCAGCTTTAATGCACTATAATTTTGTGCTTGCTGCATCACTTCCAGGTTACCAAGCTTCCTACAAAGAAAGCGAGTTTCTTCAAATTCCTTTCAAGGTCCTAAGGTGCCCATTGAAATCATATTAACACTGCAATATTATTCACTAATAATGAAGTACATACATGTAAAATGAACTGTGAGACAGATATATATTGACTTAGTCAATCACTATTGACTAAGTGATATTACATCTTGAATCACATCTAGACCTTGAGCTCCAGATTCTCCTGTTGTTCCTGCAGAGAGCAGTAACAGCTGATTCTTTACATTCTGAAGAAAAGGAATGTATTGTTTGGAGTTTGAATTTTCTCCCCATTTGTAAGGAAGAAAATCAGTCATCATGCTTCTTCAGGGTAAGCTTGCAAGCGATCTCATCAAGGACACTGCCCAGTTTTACAACAGCAAACAAGAACGAGGAGGAGCAGCCATTCCTGCTAACAGTCTCCCTGCCTCCCAGCTGAACGCATTCCATCGCTGGAGTATCCTGAAGAAGGAAACGTGGTGTGGATTAAGTCTCCCTCCTCCATCCCATCTTTGAAGCTACGCAAAACAAAAGGCTCCCAAAACCTCGGCTTCCCGCAATGTGCCAGGATAATCAGCTGGCCGTCGGGATAAACACCGTGAATCCCATGCCATTGTTTTTGCTCAGCCCTGCCAGGATGAGCTTCCCACTCCGCCAATGGAGTCACACAAATGACAGTTCTAGGCCAGGGGTGACATTAAAGGAGGCCAGGAAGGCAGAGGGAAAAAGAAAGGAAAGAGCAGGAGAGTCTTTTCCAACCCTTGTCGCTCCGTGCGTGACCCAGCTTCCACTAAAATTAACTGCAAGATCGTTACCATGAGGAGCATTAAATGCTATAACGCCGGGTGAGCGCCCGTGTTGCCCTTCCTCCAGCGCGGACGGGGGAAGAGGGAACAGGCTGGGCAGGGGAAGAGGGAACAGGCCGGGCCCGGGGAGGAGGGAACAGGCTGGGCAGGAGAAGAGGGAACAGGCCGGGCCTGGGGAGGAGGGAACAGGTCGGGCGGAGAAGAGGGAACAGGCCGGGCAGGAGAAGAGGGAACAGGCCAGGCTGAGGAGAGAGCGTGAGAGGAGCACGGAGCTCCAGGCAGGGCCCGCACGCAGCAGCGGGGCCACTTCCCGAAAATGCATGCGTCCCAATGGAGCACAGGACACAGCAGTTGAGCGAGGGACTGCCCCGCACTGCTGATTCCTCCTGCAATCCGCAGGCAAAAATACGGGATTTCAGATAAAGCTGTGCTGTTTATTTTTTTAAGGTAGGAGGTTTTACAGAGCTACAGCCCAAAAGCCCGGCTTGCAGGGCACCCGGCTCAACAGGGTTTAGAAAGACCTTGTTGTAACCAGTGTCAGAGTTAAAAGTCTTCTCAGTGCTTTCACACTGTGTTAGCAGAGACAGGAAAGATGGAAAGCAAATACGCTGGTTGCTTGTTTAAAGGGAAGGCTCCAAATGCTCATTGCGGGAAAAGGAGCCGTTCTCGCCTGGCCTGCCCGGGTCGCTCCCGGCGGGTGGGTGCCCCGTTCTCATCCGGGTGTTTCTGTGCATTGGGTGCTGGCACCCAACACCCCTTCCCAGGATGCACACAGCCGGATGTGTTAATGAGAGTGGAATGCACCCACAGTGACATTCCCTGCACCGACACTCACAGGGAGACAGGGATGGTCCATCATTAAAAACAACGTAACCCTTTAATGTTTTACACAGGGCATATTCTTTTCCTTAAAATTCCCACTCAGCTGTTATTCATCACCCATTTCCTGCCGCTAGCAGGATTACTCCATTGGCATGGAGGCACCTTCCCACTCCAACCTCTCCGTGAGCCTCCCGTCAGGTGCTGAAACCTGGGAATGCCATGGATCCCCCCTACCCCGTCCCGCCATCACCGTCCACTGCCCGGTCCCTCATCCGAGGTTTTTGTTACAGGGCGTTTGGCGCCCGCGTGCTGGAGATCCAACTCTGAGGTGAAAACTAACTCTTGGAGAAGGACATTCCTCCTCTTTAAATACCAACACAGAAGGCAAGTCCATTACAGGCACAGTTTTTCAACAGAAAGTTAAACTTGAGCGGGGCATGTGCTTCAATAAAGCACATTGGGGGATCTAACTTGCACTCTCTGTTTTTTAGAGATTCTGTCATATTTTAGAGATTCTATTTCTATTCTAGATATCATTTAGATGGAATCAAGAAAGATTAAAAAGTCATGGTCCGGGGCCAAGGATACACCTTGACTCATACACATTTCATAACATTCTCAACACTAGGATTAAAAATTAGCCCATGGAGTGTTTTTAAAATTCTCCTCTCCTTCACAGAAATCTCTTGATAAAGATTTAAGGGAAATAGATTAAGTTTTAATAGTAGATTTAAAAGAAATTCAAGGATAAACATCACATCTGATATGTATTACAATATTTTGCCTTAAAAAGCCAGAAAACCTGATCTAGTTGATTTCTTCCAATTCTTTAAAGACTTCCATACCCTTCAGTAGCCCTCAAGATTATAGCAGCACTTTGTATAGATTTATGGTCCAGTCCTAGATGATGCTCTGGCACCAGACAGATGCCATAATTATGTAACAACACTCCTTCTGGTCTTAAATATTAAGCAGGTGCTTCTGTTCTCTGCTGATCTGCACTTTGATTATCCAGTACCTTTCAAAGCCAAGTGCACAGCCTGGCTCCACTGTGGACCAGATGCATTTCACACTCCGCCACTGTAGCTTGGATTTATTTTATTCTGAGCACTGTTCATTTTAACTTAAGGTTTGCAGACCAGAACTTACCCATGTCAATGTTTAAGAAGTTAAGAGTGCTTTTCCACAAGCCATTTATTTAAACATAGCAAACTTTTGGATAAACCTGCTGTTTTATTCTTCAGTCTTTGGTCACACTCTCCCAGTTGGAAACACTAAGGTCCCAATCTAGCCAATGAAAGCAGGTAAAACTCAACACCTATTCTGGTTAGGCTAGAAACACTTAAATAGCTCTAAACCAGGAGTAAATTAATGCTTAGGTAGGTGTTGAATACTAGCAACATCCCTATTTATTTTTTTTCTTACAACAGTCTAAAATTTGCCATGTATCACATTAGTACTCTAAATGGTTATTCAGGGGAGCAAAAATAAAAAGTGCACTACATGTTCCAAGTCAGTCATTCAGGCTAAATCAATTTAAGCAAATGAATATATGTGGAAATGGAGGAAAACGAAACTTGAGTTTCAATGAGCCAAATTACATACTGTTTTCTAGGAGCACAGATAAGTAACACATACCTTCCCACTTTTTTTTTCAGTCTATATGGAAAAAATAAATACTATTTAGAAGCCAAAAAGAATCGTCTTGGCTTCTGTTCTATCTCTATCTGCCGTTTCTAAGCTTTCTGGCTCAAAAATCAATAACACTTTCTTTGCCATGTTTACACAGCATGTTTTAAGTTGCAGATCATACGGAATAGGGAATGTTGCGGATTTAACAGTGTACACCAGCGCACTAAACTCGGTACATGAGAAACCTGAATTTAGAAAGAAAAACACTTAAAACATTTGGGTTTTTTTTCTCCCAAAAGGAATCCTCTCTGATACAGAAGACAACCCCATGCATGTCTGACTCAGCACAGCTCAAGGAAGAGCTAAGTGCAAGCAGGGAGCCTCCCAAACCAGTGTTTTAGCATAAAACCACATTGCAGAGCACTAAACCCCCACCTGCAATGTGGGCTTTTTTTTAACCCATAAGTGAAAAACATTAATGACCTAAGAACTTCACCTGATTTGCTTCACCAATGTAGAGTGATATCTGCACTCAAGCTCTACGCATGCTGCTCTATGTAAGGTTGTCACATGAAGTTATTAAGTCACGCTTTTCCACAATACACAGTAATAACAAGAATAAAAAATACTTTGCATTGTATTATGTTCTGAATGTCACGGCTTCTGTTCTCAGAAACAGAGAATTTTTACAGTGATCCCTAAAAATCCATCCATTTGGACTTTTGTGAAAATCAAGGCTGTCTCATGAAGAACACTTTGCCACCTCCATTAGATCATTACTTCTTATGTTCTTTTCCAGTCTCCATGGCAGCAGGAACAGCAAAATTTAAGGTTGTGCAGGTCAAAACCAACACCACAACCTCCAGATACGGAGCTCAAAGAATAGTAACAATGTGCAATCCTAAAGGTAAAACATTTTCATCACTAAAAGCATGAGTGGCCCACCACCGGCAAGACTGATGGACACCAGAGACAGTATCAAAAGGGGTATTGCTGTGCTTTATTCTTAAAGTTCCCCTAGACAACTGCTACTGTATTTGTAACACATGGAAGAGAAAAACCTTTCATGGAATCCATCATGGCCATTCTCACCTTCTCTTACAGCCTAAACTGAAATGGCTGGTCAGCCTCCCTTCAGTGCTTCGAAAAACCGTGGAGTGAGCCCTCAGGGAAGACACCTCTGTGCTCAGAAGAAGGTGCCTGAGAAGAGCCTGCATGGATCCACCATGGGCAATCATGTCTGGCCCACCTGAGGGCCATCTGGGACGTGGTGACACGGTTATCAGGAACACAGCGCACTCCCAGCACGCTTGAGGGTGACACCAAACGGGGGGCCCAGTCAATACACCCAAGGGCAAGGCTGCCACCCAGAGGGATCTTGATGGGCAGGAGGAAGGGGCCGACATCAACCCCGTGATGTTCAACAAGGAGACATACCAAGTCTGGCATCAGAGGTGGTCGGATATTGCAGGGGAACTAGTCACCAGGCTCCTGTTATGTAGGGGGAGGTCAGGAAAAGAGGGAACCAGGACCTCCACAGCGGTATAGGATAGGGGGATGACAGTGCATGTAAGTCAAAATGAGAAAGGTTTTGACTGGATATAGAGAAGTTTTTTCCCTTGTGAGGCCAGTCAGGCAATGGAGCAGTCTCTGTCCTTGGAGCTTTTCAGATCCATGTGGACGAAGCCCTGAGCCACCTGCTGTGACCTCAGAGCAGCCCCTGCATGGAGCAGGAGGCTGGGTGGGAGGAAGCTCCCGAGAAGCCTTCCAGCCGTAATTAGCCGGTGATCCTATGGGCTGTGTACACATCATATGGATATGCCGACTGTTCTCAGCTCCTGTCATAAGACCAAAATACGCTGCCACAACTCATGTTACAACATCAGTAATAAATTGTCTAGTAGGCCGCAGGACATTAAATAATTGCATCATGAATCATTTGATCTGGATAAAGGTACCGATTCCTCCCTTTCCCTCACACAGTGGAAAGTTGATCTGCTCACCAAGAATTCCCTGTTCCCCAACATGAAGCCGAATCCACAGTTATGCCTGTACTGGGGTGCACCAGCCTGTTCACCCACTGCTGCCCGGTCCTCAAGCAGCCGAGCACAGAAACGCAGCAAAGGGGGCACGGCAGCGCCTGAGAAGATCCCTGTCCTCCTGCTACGGTGTCGCTAGCCCACCTCGCCTCCACCTGCCCACCCAGAAGAGCTGTGGCCCCTCGGCAGGGCAGCGCTCGCCAGGTCTCAGTGCTTCCGTGAATTGTGTCCAGTTCTGGGCTCCCCAGTACAAGAGGGATGTGGAGCTGCTGGAGAGAGGCCAGCGCAGGGCTACCAGGACGATCAGGGGCCTGGAACATCTGCCCTGTGAGCAAAGGCTGAGGGAGCTGGGTCTGTTCAGCCTGGAGAAGAGGAGGCTGAGGGGGGACCTGATCAGTGTGTATAAATACCTCAAGGGAGGCAGTGAGGAGGAGGGGGCGGCCCCTTTTCAGTGGTGGGCAGGGATAGGACTAAAGGAAACAGTCGCAGACTGAGGCACCAAAAGTTCCACAGGAACTTAAGAAAACATTTCTTTCCTGTGAGGATGCCAGAGCCCGGGCACAGGCTGCCCAGGGAGGCTGTGGAGTCTCCTTCTCTGGAGATCTTCCCAACCCGCCTGGATGCCGCCCTGTGCCCTGTGCTCTGGGTGTCCCTGCTGGAGCAGGGGGTTGGACCAGATGATCTCTAGGGGTCCCTTCCAACCTTAACCCTTCTGTGGTTCTGCAGTGCATCCCTAACGCTGTCATACAGCAGCCTCACAGGTTGGGAGGCACCAAGAACAACCTGCAAACCAGGGAGGGCACAAATCCTTCCTTCCTTCTCCTTGCCTTTTTCAGTAATTTCTGCATTTTTTTGACACACATAAGCGATGCAACCAAACAGTAACAACATTTGTAAGGGAACAATGTGCCTGTGAAAGCAGCTGCCCCTAAATAACAGCTTATGAAATACTCATCCTCCTTGTGTGAAGTAAAAGCGTGAAAAAAATCAAGCAAGCAGGATCCTTAAAGGTAATTCGTGTAAGTGCTCATATCCACAGAGAGAAATAAGGAAAAAAAGCCAATAATACTAAAAAAAATATAGCTGCTTCAGTACTTTCCAGCAGGATACAGCGCAAGAGTAAAATATACACTAAAAAGACTATTTATAAAGCAACCTCAAATAGAAAAAAAAAAGCTTAAAAGAATATCAACAAACAAGGGAAAACAAGAAGTAATCTCGTCTCATAGCAAATAATGATTAAAATAATTTTAGTAATACTGTAAGATAGTGCAGCTTGTATCCTGCTGCTGAAATGCTCCGTAATACTATAAATTACTGAATTAGATTGGCAAATTTTTTTTTTTAGCCTAGCTAGTACATAAAAATAATAATAATGTACACTTATATACTAGTTTTCACTTCAAGTATGTCAACGTCCTTAAAGAAATAAAGTCGAGCAATGATTCAAGGCAGAAGCAGAAATACAGAAGGAATTTGGTTCACCCTGAATCAACATATAAGATGAGGACTACAGCCCATCACTTTTAGTTTCCATTCTGAGCACACCAACAGGTTCCGCTGATTGAAATACAGACCATCATAATGAAGTGACTGCTCTAATGAGCGCTGTACAAAAAATACCAGCGAGTAAAACAAGACAAAATGCCCTGATTCACTCTTTTCAGTGCAAAATGATTAGAAGATTTTGTGACTCACAATTACTGCCCTGAAACGTTTCAGTGGAAATCATTCCCAATAAGGGGCTGTGAATGAGTAAGAAGTTGCCGTGCCCAGCAGATGTGCATTACCCACCTCCACGCAGTCACACACAGCGGTGGTGCCATCAGCCAGGCTGAGGTCGCTCTCTTGTTAATAAAACAGGGATTTTAAAACAGGATTAGTTATCTCACTGTTATTGATTTCTTCTTATGAACACAGGGACTGCACGTTTGGAGCCTATTAGATTTCTTTTCGGCTGCAGCCTGAATTAAACTTGAGATTGAGATGCCATGCCACGTAAGTCTAAAGATCAGAAAAGTACCTGCTTTTTAGATGCCAATAATTGCTTTGTATGAAGTTAAAAAAAATCACATTATTGTGTTTCATAACTGTATTGCACTGCTGCACAAAAGAAGACAGCCCTGTGTTTAGTTCTAATCTAGAAGTGTAACAGAATTAGAGAGTACAGCACTACGTATCAGTTCCAATTTTTTGAGTAGAGCAGTACTCTCATGGTGGGCTGCAGAGATAAAGAAACTGTATACCACTGTTTCCCAAAACTAGATCAAAACGAAAGTCAAGTCGTATGTGTTGGATTCCCCAATGCAGTGTAACACTGAGCACACCCATGAGTCACCAAAACTGGGGTTATCAGGGAAGGGCTATAAGGGTGGATGATTCGGCTGAGAATTTTACATCCCTTTTTTTTTAAAAATTTCAATTACTCTTAAAGCACTAGCAGAAATGCTCAGCCTTCATTTCTCAAAAAAAAAAAGTGTCTAGAAAATGGACTCTTCAACAAAAAATATGGATTTAGAAATTCAGAGTAATAGGTGAGTATACAGCTTGGATTTTCCTTCCTTCTTGTTCTTTCTGGCTACAGTTTCTTTGCTGAATAAATCTTCCATGAAATTCCCACCATCAGCTCTGGCAACTGAGCAACTGAGAGGTCATACATTAATAAAAGCATGGACCGTCCTCAAGGTGAGCCCACAAAGTAACTGGAAGGGGACAGAAGTCAACCGAACTGAAATCTAATGATGCCCTCTGATACTATTCTCAAATCAAAGGGTCAACCTTTCTTCTCCCAAAGTCACTACCAAGCACACAAAATTATCAGGTCAGATATTTAAGGCACATGATACATTGCATAACCATGACTTAAGCACAGAGTTGTACCACTATTCAGTTGCGTTGACCTCTGGGTAAAGTCACACATTTGCTTTGAAACCCTCACCAGGCTATTGCATATGAGCCCTACCCTTTGCCATATACATCCTCATAAAATCTTTCTTCATGTGAAATGATGTTATTGGGTGTCCTTCCATCATGATATACTAGATACTTCTTTCTGTCATAGTGTTGCTTCTTAAACACGAGCCCTTTGGAGCAGAGACCTTGCTTTGCTTCACTCATTTTAAGTTTGCCATTAACTTTCTTAGTGTGCACGATCGCTGTTATCTGATGATGCCTGTTAGACTGGGGTTTAAATACACCTATACACTCAGTTATTTAAACCAGGGATATTCCAGGACTGTCCTTTTATTCTTTATTTGCACCATTCCCAGCACAATGGAGTCCACATCCACAAGTGAACATTCTATGTGTCACTACAACACAAACAAGGATCAACACCAGGGAGAATGAGGACTATATTCCCTGCAGTGCTCTGCAGCAGCTCACTTTACTGCCCAGGAAAGGAAAGCAATGGCAGAGAGCAGTCAGTAAATTAAGTCTCAGAGGACCAGGGATCCTTCTCTTACCGGGAATTTTAGACAGCCTCATATATCTTACAGCTCCACATGCAGTTTTGTACCTGTAAACACGGTTAACTTGGCAAAAAAAAAAAAAAAAAAAAAGCTGCCTGGCAAGTGAGATAGTGAGTACACTGAGCTGTTTAAGCAATCGTTTCCTATTAGTCCAAAATATATTACCCTTCTACAGAATTTTTGAGTCTGATCCTGTGGAAGAAAAAAACACCTCAAACATATAAAGCACACTCACAAACATGGAGCTAAAAATCCTTAGCTCTTTTCTCAGTGAAAGGAAGGATGAACCTCAAAAGGAGTAAGAGATATGGGCAACACCACAGTAGGGAGTAACCAGTTTTCAGGGGCAAGTCTGTTTAACCACATGGCAGCACTGCCCCAATGCCCCCAGACGGGTTGGTTTGGGCCCCAGAAGCACTAAAACCAAGGCACTCACCATCTTCCCTAAGCTGCCAGATGCACACCATAATTTCTTATCTCCCACTGAGTGAGCCATTTTTCACCGGCCCAGCGAGCTGACCCAACTCCCCCTGATGTCCCTGTCACTAGCAAGAGATACAGCAGGGACGGCAGGCTTACAGCAAAGGTGCAGGACGTGGCTACGTTTTATGTGGCGCGTGAGCTGCCACCTCACACCCAACAGCACCTGCAATAATTCTCACCTCGTGCTTCACTTGGCTGAGGTGCTTACGACGCTTCTGGACTGTGAGCATAACCCTGGGCACAGCGCTGCAGAGACCTGCACATGCATCAGCTTCTGAGGAGCCACTTCAGGTACGTGCCAGCATTGCCTCGCAGCCTGGAGACACCTCCTGACTGGGCTCTGGACACAAGTCTTGAGCTCTTGCTGAAGAGCATCACCTATTTATGGCACTGCAGAGCGGGTAATGAACCGTTCCAGCTGGATCTAACACCGCAGTAACCCTGGGGGTACTGCTGATTGCAAAGGAAGGGAAACCCCTGCAAGGAAGCAGGGCTAGCGACTGCGCCCAACGTCCGTACGGTGCCCGCAGGTTTGCTCTTTCCCCACATGAGCTGAGCTAAACGTGCAGCATTATTTCAGAAACAAATAAACAAAAAAAAAGAACGACTTGGGTGGTGCTGAGATTCCCAAATTACCAACAGAAATACTACAGTGTGCTTGCTTCTAAGAATACAAAGAGTGCAAGCCAAAAGAACCAAAAAAGCTTCCAAGGGGCAGGTTTTGCCATTGAGCCTTTTTTTTTTTTTTGGAAAATTTATTTTTTTTAGAAATCTTTGAAAATAGAACAGACTTAATGGCATAGGCGTGCATGCCATTCTGCAAGCAGGAGACTGACAAGATAATTTGGCTAGAGACTAAATACACAAGAGAACAGTATTGGCTTGTGACAATGTTTTGTCTTTTTAACTCTTCTTTTCATAATTTAGCCCTGGTCAAACACTGGAATGGAGATGGACCATGCAGAATTAGGGTGTGGATTCAGAATAAAATATACAACCTTCCTGTAATAATTTAAAGGAAGGCAGTGAAGTCGCAGGAATAGCCAAGATTACAGATCTGCATTAAAAAAAAAGGCTGCTGAAAACACTAAGTATTTGGTTCTCTATCCTTGAGAGTTAATGGGGGGATGTACGCAAAAGCTTCAGAAAGAAGCTGAAAATAAAAAGCACACTTTTTTTTTTAATTTAAAGACTTTTTCAAGTTTAAATTGTAAAATACTCCCACATAAAACACTGAGCAAGTAGAACAGAGCAGGTTTCAGGCTTATTGCTAATCATGTAGGTACATCTATAGTGTGGTGCACCTGGAAATGCAAAAAAGAAAAAACCCAACCAACCGCCTTTTAACAAAGACTGATGGCCTGGCTCTGGAAATACATACAAATCTAGTAAAATCTAGTAAAATCTCATGTGTTTGAGAAGGGAGAGACTCTTACAAATCTTTAGGAGTTGAGCCACTTCAGTTGCAAATGACCAAGGCTTTCATACTCCATACTGAAGCCAGCCAAAACGTTACATCCCAGCTTACTGCTAGTGAATTCATTGGCCAGTCTGTATCAATATTATGAATTAGTCCTTCATACCCTTCAGTAAAAAGGAGTATTTATCTTCAAAAGGTTTTTTGGAGCAATCGAAAGAATAAGTATTTTTCCTGGCGGAGTCCTTTATCTTCATGTGTATCAGGAGGGAGCTGATAACAATTCTTCATATTCTTCTCTGAAGCTGGTTATTGACATACACAAATTTATTGCAGACCAAGAGATCTAAAGCAGCAGGTCACTGGAGAATATTAAATGATAAACAAACTCACATTTCCAAAGTAATTCTACCAATTTATTAGCCATGTTAACTCCTGTTCCACAGTAGGGGAGATAATAATGAAGCCTTGTTAAAGGGCAATGTGATATCTTTTATGTAATGGCTTTTTTTCATTTGGGATAAAGTCATTAAAGCAGCACTGTATCTTCTTGAGGCTCAAAGAATAGTCTGCATTAAATCTCCTGTGCAAAATTAAGGACAGCAGTTCACCAGAAAAATAAGATTCTGTTCTTGCTAATGGTGATGGCCTCCTAAAAATCATTAAACTGTTCTGAATTAGTGATGATACTAGAAAGCAGAACTGTTTAACTTTTTTCCAAAGCAAAGAAAATCCATTCCCCTTGTAAATACTTCTTTGTTCCAAATTTGCCTAATAATTTATATCTTATAGGGCATCTTTCTCTTTATGAGGCTGCCTAATTTCTATTCTCCCACTGTCATCAGGCTTGAAGTAGGTGTCTTTTACGCTCAGGTTGGTAGAGGTTTGCACTCACCCCCGTGACGCAGGCCGTAGCTCCCGGGTGCTGCCTACCTCTCTGCAGCCCCACTGAGCCTGCTGCTCCAGGCATAGCTCAAATACAGACTTGAACTCCACTTTTTGTCAGTCTAAACAATGAACTTCTCTATTTTGCAGTGGGGGTGACTCATACAGCTTTGTTCTTCAAGGCCAGTTCCAAAATTTCAGCAGAATTGCACTTGTTTCCTTTGCTTATTCCTATGTTTTAAACCAACGCTTGCTGTAGAGCAATACTTCTGCAGTAGGAGAGAGATGCTATTTAAAAATGCCTTTTTAAAGCTGCTTTCCAGAGATACCAGCCCAGTTCTGAGCACGCAGGGCACCAGAACACAATGCTAGAACAGATGAATCATGATACGAAACAAAAGCAAGCAGTCACCTAGCAAGGAAACCCAAGGTCCTGGAGCTCCAAAACACAGATGATGGGAAGCTGACTCAGAACAGCTTTGCCTATGCTTTCTCAAGCGATAGGAAATATAAAAGCATGTGAAAATCATGGATCGATCGCCCAGCCACTACCAAAAATACATCAGAAAATGCCAGGTGGTTCAAAACGCCAGAGGGAGCAGGTTACCCAATGCAATATGCAGCCAAGGATATCTGAGCTCCTGAGGTGCACATGGCCCTAAGGAGCCTGTTCCACCATAGTCATACACCCCAAAGGCAACTGAATTTAAGTTTAAGGTAAGAATCTGGCTCTGTTTATATAAGGATTTCCCCGTGCTTCTGTCTTGGGGGAGAAGGGGTAAAAGGAAGGGGAGCGCTATTTCTCTTTGTGCTTTTTATTCCTGTGTTCTCACTTGACTTATGATCCCTGTTGGTTTTATTTTGGTTCCTAACTACTGATATTTTTTACTGGTTGAATCAATAGCCTGGTGGGTTACTGATTTGCAAGGAGATGCATGAATTTTGAGAAAAGCTTTTAATGGAGTCCCAGGCTCAACATGTGCTAAGCTAACCAGTAAACTCACCAAATTATTAAATGAATTGAATCCCTAAAGTACAGAAGGACTCATATGCCTTGCCTACTGTGGTGAGCAGGTCTCATCTCGACAACCTGCATCTTGGGCAAGGCAATTAGCTCATAGTCCTTGTGTTCCTGGAGTCCAACCCACATTCACAGTGACACCTTCTGGCTGAGGCTCTTGCCAGGAACCCAGAGCGGTGCCAGCCAAGCCCGAGAAAATCTCTGCAGCACCTGTGCAAGAAGTGGGAGGGCACCTACCCCTGGAATGACCAATTTAATCCTAATTTGCAATAGAGCAGTAACCACCTTGTAAATGTCCATCGTCGTAACACAGAAGGCTGCCAAGACAGGACTGCTTAGCTATCAACTTGCAGCAGTGCTGCACAACTCCCTAGGAGCAAAAGGCTTCAGCGCCTCGGGGCTCACTGCTGTGCTTCCTTTCTTCTGCAGGCAGCTGGTTGGAGACCCCTTTTGCCAAAGCCAGTTCCCAATGGATCTGACTTCTAGCACAGCTCCCCCCACGTGGAACAGCTCAGTGGTCTGGTTGACCTGTCAGCCCTTGGAGATGTCAAATCAGAGCCCTCAGAGATGTCAATGTCCAATGTGAATCGATGCTTCACACTGGAAGTTTGGCCAAGAGAGAGGCTCTAGGATACCCCCTCCAAACCATTCCCGTGCTGAGCAACAAGTTAGATCTTCTGCCTTAACTGTAAATATGGCCAGTAACAGGATAAGGGATAAACAGTACATATTAAAACACAGGCACTTCCATCTCCCCATGAGGAAGAACTTCTTTCCTGTGAGGGTGCCAGAGCCCTGGCACAGGCTGCCCAGGGAGGATGTGGAGTCTCCTTCTCTGGAGATCTTCCCAACCCGCCTGGATGCCGCCCTGTGCCCCGTGCTCTGGGTGTCCCCGCTGGAGCAGGGGTTGGACTGGATGATCTCTAGAGGCCCCTTCCAACCTCAGCCATTCTGGGATTCTCTGTGATCCCCAAAGCATAAACAAGATTTTCTCATTTCAGAAGCCTTCAGCCACATCTAATTTATGCCCTTACAACATATAAACAATAACAGATACAAGTGGAAGCAGTGAAACACAGCTGTCTCCCTACAGGTTTTCAACAAGGTTGCCTGATCTTCTCTGGTATTAAGCATCTCAAATAATGGCACTTTCGACCACTCCCTTAAGGAAACGCAAAACAGTTTTGCAAAATGTTCATAGTAAACATTCCCTGTGAAATGCAATGCAGTTGCAACTCTAAAGCCTTCAGGATGCTATGGTAACATAAACAGCTATTTAAAATTTGTAATATTTGGCTCATATTTTAATTCCTATTCCGTTCCTCCCAGTTATGATTTTCATCTTCCCAAACAGCTTCACATCTTTGGCAATCTCAGCCTTCAAACACTTGTCCCTGTTATGGCTGTAACATCTACATATTCAAAGCAGACTCTAAAGCACATGCTAAGTAGCTATTTCAACCACCACCTTCTCTACAGCTTAAGTTGCTTTCCAGAAAACTACCACCATAATGGCCAGTTGCTCTGTTAGTGAACTAGAGAATTCATTTTGTATTTATTGATTGCTCCTAATGAAGAGCCATAAAAGTGCCAAAGACTCCTGTCCAGACACTACTTTATTAGTAACAAAGCACATAAAATCACAAATTAGTTAACTGATTTCTTTGGAGAAAAAAGACTTGGCCACTGGGAAAGAGAGAGATGACATAGTTTTCTATTTACTTTTTTTACATACATAAAATTTTATTAGGAAAAAATTAGTAAATTAAAATAATTATATAAATTGTACAATTCCTTCCAGTTTCTAAGATATCGAATAGGTCTTCCAGCATCAAACCACACTTTACTGAGGTACAGATTCCTCTTCAAGGATGCTGCAATGTGCAGGATATATATTACAATATATAGAATGTATTTAAACTAGACAAAAGTATCCAGAAGTTACTAAAAAATCTCTCTCTGAAGGATCTCTCTTTCCAAGACTGTGTTTCTTATGATAGCTGTTTTTGGTTTTGGTTCCCTCACACCATGCTGTTATGGTGCATCTATTGTGGGTACTCACTTTGGAGAAGCCAGGGCGATGAGGAAGAACTCCATCAAATGCCAGGTTCTCTCTGCTGTGGCCTCAGGAATACGCTGAGAACATTCTTTCCTTGCAAGTGCCTCAGATTAAGTCATTCTGAAAGTCTAATCCCTTCTCCTCCATATCAGTTAAATTCTAAATCAAATAGTTGAGAAAATAGCAGGAAGGAGAAGAGCTCACCAAGATAAGCAGGGCAAGCACATCCCTAAACAGCAAAAGCCCTTCTTGCTTCTCCTGTTACGCACTTGGCTCTCTGGAAGCACCTGCTTTAGACCATGGAAGTGGCTTGAATTCTTCTGTACAATATAAAATGTGTCCAAGGAAAAACAAAAAGAGAATCTATTTGAGACAATACAGAATCTCTTCTTTTTACCATTTATACTTAAGGCAGCATCTCCATTGAAAACAAATCCTGCCATGGCAATCTACAATCCCTGACTTGATTACCACCACATCTAAATCGAAAGACCCCTCAGTAAATCCAAAAACTCTTTTCCTAAAATCTATTACTACAGCACTGATCATTTGTGAAAAAAAAGAAAAAATAAAGAAAAAGAAAAAATAAAAAATCAAGATCCATTTCAAAATCTCTGTCCTGTATCCAGCAGTCTCCGAGATATTTGCTCAAGCTTTTGCCATGCTTACCATAATCACAAGCATCTCTATTCCACCAGGAAAAAGGAGTTTCAAAAAAACAGAAAATAGACTAGAGAGGAAAAAAAAAAAAAAAAAAAGGAAAAACAAAAGGCAAGTATCCAAGAAAGCAAAATCACATGAACACATGCAGGTTTTTGTGGATGTGAATTCATATTCTTTATCATATCCCATTACTCTTCCCGCTTTTTTTAAACTGAACCGTTTTTGTGACTGTACAATTACATTGTAGAAAGCACCTGCATTATCCCAGCTAATGTGGGTCTGTCTTCCATAGTTTTGTTTTGTGCTCCCAACAGATGAGACTGATGTTCATTGATGTCTTTCCCAAGAAAGTGAGATCCAAAATGGTAGCAGAGAAAATGACAATGGTGGGGACCACCCTGGGCTCATGGACAAGCATGGGGAAGTCTGCAATGGTCATGCTGAAGTGACACAGAAAGCTCTGCTTACCCCTTGCTCAGATTCCAGCAGCTCTGTTTTGACTCTGACTGCCGGCATCCCATCCAGCATTAACATTCTGTTTGCAAGGGTGCTGATCTCCTAAGGCAAGAGAAAAGAAAAACAAAAGTTAATAGAAAAGTGAGGAAAAATATGTGGTTGTCATTATTTGGTGAAAATATTTGGTCAGAATGTTTAATTGACATATCAAATGGATATCTGGTTTAATTCACTACTTAACCTCTACAGTAATGAAGCAATAAGGAAAGTTTCTTTAACCAACATGAAGCTAAGCTAAGTGAACACAAATGAAGATGCTGTGATGTTAAGTTCACAAATATTTCTCTCTATTAATATTATGATTTCTCTCTATGAATATTCTTATTGTGGATGTCTTGCTGTACTCTTGCTTGAGTATACTCTGGAAGTATCCAAAACTAGCTATGGTGCCTTCGAGTTCAAATATTACCTTACTCTGAATTAATTTTCTAATACAGACAAGGCTCAAGGTTGATGTTTTAAAGCTAATCTCCTTCTAATTTTCTAATACAGACAAGGCTGAAGGGTGATGTTTTAAAGCTAGTGTCCTTCCCATTAGCCACTTACCTTGAACAGCCTGGTGAGAATTAAGACATTTCCTCACTCAAGCCAGAACTTAACCTTATGCATCAAAATACCACAGTCAGCAGCACAGAGGTTAGAAGACATCACAGGTACTTTCTAAGCAGGAAAACTACAGCACATATATGTTTTAAGTGACTCATCTAAAGCCACTTTCTTGTGGCCCTGCATGAAATGCAGCATTTGACACTAAAAACTCACCTCCACTCTTACAATTACTCTTCAGTCCTCATTAAATACAGTGCAATGGAAAAATAAACCAAAACACTTTTTTTGAATCACTGGCAGCAGACCTATTTAATACAGTATGGTGCCTTTATTCATAAGTTCACAGCCCTGATACCAGAAGAAAGAATTGTTTCATTTTCCAGGGAATGCGATGACTGTGTGAAAGGTAGGACCAACTCTACTACAGCATCTTGCAAAATTCTCAGAAAGAAATATTTTCATGGTTACTTTAGTGGATTATTAGGGGAAAAAAAATAAAGGTCTATCCTATCTATACATTTTGGAATACTTTGATTCAATTTTAAACATTTTAAACAATTCCATTTTTCCAATCAACACATCTTGTCCCTTGTTTGCAATGTAGCAGTAACTGCTTTCTCTTGTATATTGTGCTCCTTTCTTTTTTTTCCCTTGCTTTTCCCCTTTAGCTTAAATAACTTAGGCTAAGAAGGAGGAAAACCAACCTGCCCATTCTCCAAGTCAGTGTCAGGGCAGAGCAACTACCCTTTTTAAACAACTCTCACCTGGAGCCCATGTGAGCCATAAGATGGAGCTTGATAACTCAGGACGGAGGGGAACATGACAAGGGAGTGGCCACCAAATGCAGCGAAAGAGGAAAAGATTACATTGCTTCTCGTCTTTCTAATAAGATGATAGTTGATAAAAGGTTATAAAAGCCTAAGATTTTACGATATTCCAGGCCAAGTAACTGTTTTTCAATGGAACAATTCCATTCCAAATATGTAAAAATGAAGACAAGTCAACCCATTATGATGTCCCATTCCCCAGTAATATTTCCCTTGCCTGCCCTTGCCAATATTTTAGCTTGCCACAACAGAGAGCAACTGAAGAAAAAAAAAAATCTTAACATCTTTTATTCTGCAATTCATTTTGCACACCTTGGAGCACAGATCATATGAGGAACAGCTGAGGGAGCTGTGATTATTTAGTCTGGAGAAGAGAGGGTCCAGGGGAGACCTCATGGCTTGCTACAGCTACCTGGAAGGAGGCTGTAGTGAGGTGGGGTCGGTCTCTTCTCCAGAATAACAACAGGTAGGACACAAGGAAATGGCCTCAAGTTGCACCAGGGGAGGGTCAGGTCAGACATTAGGGAGAATTTCTCCTTGGAAAGAGCGGTGAGGCTTTGGGCCAGGCTGCCCAGGGAGGTGGTGGAGCCCCTGTCCATGGCAGTGCTCAAGGAACAGGCAGATGAGGCCCTTAGGGACAGAGATCAGCAGGCAGGGTGCTGAAGGGCTCACGGATGGACTCGATGATCTTGAAGGTCTTTTCTGACCATAATAATTCTGTGATTCTATGATCTTTATCAGGCATTTGGGGTGATGAGATGCCAGAAGAGGGGCTATGATAACACCAAACAGCTGAGCGAAACCGCTCCAGGCTTTCAACCCCTCTTCCCAGCACGGGTGGCGGTTCATTCATCCATCTGCAAGGCGCTGCTGCCCTGGGATGCCGGCACGCTCGCTGCGCGGGGGCCATCCGGATTCTCCGCGGTTTCCCATGGAGCCACGTCCTCATCCTGCAGAGCCAGGGGGTCTCCCTCCATCCCTGATTTCCCACATTGCTGCACAGCAAGAGTGGGAAGGCACCACAGTAAAGCCTCCCTCAGCTTGTCACGTGCAGGGAAGGATGAGCTGCTCTTTCTCCATATTCCATATGAGGAAGAACTTCTTTCCTGTGAGGGTGCCAGAGCCCTGGCACAGGCTGCCCAGGGAGCCTGTGGAGTCTCCTTCTCTGGAGATCTTCCCAACCCACCGGGATGCCGCCCTGTGCCCCATGCTCTGGGTGTCCCTGCTGGAGCAGGGACCTCTAGATGATCTCTAGAGGTCCCTTCCAACCGCAGCCAGTCTGTGACTCTGTGATTCTGTGTCCCCCAGGAGACCTCAGCCGAGGTAGAGCGGCCAAGACGCTGCCTTGCGCGGGCGGCACGAGCAGGAGGAGGGGATGGGGGCACAAAGAGCCATTCGGGAAAGGCAGCTTTAATGAACTGTTCGAATCTGATTAGAGGCTAATGTCCCTTTTAGTGCTTTGTACCAATTTACAGCTGATACACTCGAATCATTTTTTTCCCCGCTGGCTGCGATAAACTCATTAGTTTTAAAAATGCAAGCTAACCCCAGTCTTTGAAGTCTAAAACCGATAAATCATGAAAACCCAACGAGTTCATGTACCATTTAACACATTTACATTTAAGTACATTTTCATAGTGCTCGCTTTCCCTTTTGTTGTCTAAAATTATATTTCTCGAAAGCAACACTCTGCCTTTTGAGTGCTGCCCTGCAGAAAGAAGGCGGTGAGTAGTTCTGGCTTTGGGGTCATTCATAATTCAGAGCAGTAATAACCACGGAGGTAGCTTCTTTTCCAAAGTATTTGATCCCTTTGCATTTATAACTGAGCGGACGGTGTGCGCCACGTCCCAGGGAGCCCACTACCTGGTAATAGCTGGGCACATCTCATCTGTGCGTTATACACAGGGATGAAATGTTCAGCCCCATGTCCATTCACAGGGCTGATCTTTCCTGATGACTCTCTCCCGCTCCAAGAAGCGCTTGCTCCAAGCCATGCAGCAGATGGAAGCGTTGGGGTCTGCATGCGGTGGGTGCTATGGGCTCAGGAAAAGGGGCCTCATCCCCATAGCAGCAGGGTTAGAAACCGAGGGGTAGAAACCAGGCCCCTCGGGTTGGCCTGGCCAGGGGGAGCATCTGCACCTCGAGCCAGGCTGCTCCGCTGGCCAACACCAATTCCTTGCACCAGTTCGTTGAGGAGACCCACGGCCAGACATCACCACTGAGACACATTGAAGCCATCACACTTTTTCAGGCCACACGCCTCTCCTCAGGCGACTCAAAGGCCGTGGCAGCCGCCTGACATGGAACAGGACGAGGGTGGCCTGGGCATGTGTGGCAAACCCTGGCTCTCTGGGCCCCGGCCTCCTGCCACAACCCTCCCACAGGCCTCGGGACACCCACCTGGGCAAAAAATGCCCCTGGGCAATTTTACCTGGGCAAAAAATGCACTTAAGGAGCTGTGTGTCCCGAGCAGAATGTACCCAGCCTAACTGCGCATGGCTTTACCCAGACATCTGTTCCCTGGATCAACAACTGATCCTGGAAGAGATCAGCATCGGTTCCTCCTGCCGTCAGTGGGACTCTTGCCCTGATCATGGTTGGATATTTATTCCCTTCAGAGTTTATCTAACAGCACAAAGGGTTCCCAGGTCGGTGTGGGCAGCTGCTGTGAGAGCAGTTGTCAGAGAAAGCAGTTACCATGTCGGGCTTACAAGCTTCTCTTCTAGAATTTGAAGCCATCAGTCTAATAAAGAGGCCCCCTTCCCTCCCAAATGGCCTGTGTTTTAATACAGCACCACTGCAACTACAGCTGACATTTTTCCTAAAGGAACTTGACTTTTTGCTACAAAACACACTTCTTCAATGCAGGGACAAAAGAGGCCCCACGTATTACATTTCCTGCATGGATTTACTGTCCCTTCAGTTTGTGTCCAAGACAGTTTCCTTCTCCTGACTCAACCCATGAACACAATTAATATACAGGAGCAAATTCTACTAATGAAAACAGGCTTATTTTAGGCATGCAAAGAAAGGTACACAGGCAACGTATGGAGTACAAGGCCATCAGGAGCCAACCAACGATGGGTCTGAAGTTCTCCAGGAATCACCAGGATGTCTGGAGGACAGTTCTGTGCTTCATGACAGCCATCAAGGACACGGCTTTGAAAGCTGATGTGCCGTCAGATTACTCAGCACCTACGTACCGCTCTCAGCAGGGCTCTTAGGTGGTTTGTGCAGCACTCTCGTTATTCTCCTTCAGGATGATGTATTCGGTGAAGCATTTCACAAGCCATTCCTTTGACAGATTTTCTAAGCAAAGACCAGCATTTAGAAATCTCTGCATCTCCAATTCCATCTGGGTTTTCCTCTCTGCCTTCACCTCAGTAGGATGTTCAAGACGTTTCTTAATTATTTGAATTATTTCAGATAATTTCTTTTTCACTTGAAAAGTATGGTTCCACACATGACTCCCTAAGAATTCCTTAGTTTTTTTCAAACATTAACATCCAACATGGTATGATCTCTGACATTTCCAAGTATCAGTGGGGGGAAGAACATTCTCCAATTCAACTTTACATTTACAATAAAAAGTTTAAGGTTAAGGGGAATACTTCTTAATACCTAAAAGGTGAGAGTTGTCCTTAAGAAGTCTTCCTGTCTCAGAACTATAAGTTACAATTTGCCTTTCCTCATTTTTCGGTCATTTTTACACAAATTTTCTACAGATACAGTAATTTAAGTCATCATTATGTTTCCAAATTCTCATTTTACGCTTCAAAATTTGGAGTCATTTTAGTCAGAACATTGCTCTTGACAGCTTATATATATATATATGTATATATATGTATATATATGTGTATATATACATATACATATGTATATTTTATGTGTATATATATATGTATATATTTTAAATTTGCTTTTACAGTTTTTAAATAGATATCTCCGATAAGTCACTGAATTAACCACAAAATGGCCCATGCCACTAATAAGCCTTGGCAATGAAAGTGCTAATTGATTTCTCTAAGTATGAAAGTTTAAATTCATTCTATTCTTATAACCCTATACATGACTCCCTTTTCTCAAGTGTAACCATCTCTAGAGGGAGAGGAAGCCAAGGGGAATCTCTTCCATTCCAAGGGGAAGGTCCTCCATTCCTGCAGGATCCATATTTCCTGCAGGAAAGGATCCTACCTCCTACCTCCTGATCCCCTACGCTTGCTGAAGGCCGTCGGTTCCAAAGTCCTTTACACTCCATGCACTGAGATATGCGAGTCACTTAAAAGCAGTTATATCTCCAGGGTGAAGCATACCATTTAACACTGCCACAAAACGCATTACGACAGCCTATTTTGAAGAGGGAAGGCAACAAAATATCCGATATAAAAGCAAATTTATGTGGCTAGATGGTAATCATCCAACTGGGAATTCTGCCAGGGAATCAGGGTTAACAGTCCATGTCTTGCCATAAGATCTTCATCATATGTAATTATGTCTATAGCTGTGTGAAATGTTCATAATGCAAGCAGAGACTGGGTAGTTCTGCATTTTACTCTGAACTTGAATTTCAAGTCAAATTCACCAGAAAATAAAAGGTTCATTTACATTTATTGACGCTTCATGTGAAACCAAACAATTTATTATAACAAAACAGGCTGAAGCCTTAAATTTCACACTGTTTTCATGTGAAACGGGGTGAGGAGGATTTTAGTTTCAATTTGAGAGTTCAGCCCAGTTTTAAATGCATTTTATGTCTCGTTTACAAGACAAAACCTTGAACACCACAGTGATGGAGTCTGGGAAATACGCTAGGGCATTAGCTCAGCACATGACTGTGAAGAACAACTAACTTAACTAACAGTAAGGTTATTTTTCAGTAGCCTACACATCTCTTTCAGGTTTGAATGTTAGTCCCAAAGAGGAGTTAGGAGAGACCCAAATGTAAAGCACAAAGCTCCATACATTGCATGATGTGATGGGAATATGAAGAAAAGAGGGCAGCCTACAGATGTTGGCTGCCAAGGCCTGGGATCACAGAATCACAGACTGGTTGAGGTTGGAAGGGACCTCTAGAGATCATCCAGTCCAACCCCCTGCTCCAGCAGGGGCACCCAGAGCACAGGGTGGCATCCAGGCGGGTTGGGAAGACCTCCAGAGAAGGAGACTCCACAGCCTCCCTGGGCAGCCTGTGCCAGGGCTCTGGCACCTAGTGTCACTCTGTCACTGTGCTGCTATGCCAGTGCAGTGGTCGGCCTCAGCAAACTTCCCACTGTTATCACTACAGAGATGTGCATAAACAGCACAAACGTCCCCAATTTTAATTCTGCAGACTAGATCCTTAAAAAACACTAATAATTTTACAGACAGTGGGCTTCCACAAGCAGCTAAGTAGACAAGTCTCAAAGGATGCATCTATATTTAATTTCCTAAATATTCTTACATATTTGCCTCCAGGTAAGAAGCTTAAGAACGGACAATATTCAGTGATAGAGCCAAGGGCAGAACCAAGATCTTAATGCTTTTCTTTGGAGTTCGTTTGGCTTAAATTGGTTTTAGCAGATATAAATAGAACTAAAGCAGTGCAGGCGGCTTCCAGGTGACGCAGCAGTGCAGGGAGAGGCCAATCTGCTATTTCCCACACTCGGCACTGCTTAAAATCTCCTTGCATCAGCTCAGCTTTCCTGCCACTTTTATCAATCTCTGCAAAGAACTACTGACTATTCTTGTAGTGTTTAATTTTGATACGATACATTACAAGTCACATTATACTACCTTTCTATTTACCTTTTACCAACATTAATGACTTGATTGTATTCCTCCTGATACAATATTCACGCTGTATTAGCTAATACCAAATAGATTTAAATATTTGAAGATTTCCCTTATCTTAAACTTAAAAGCCTAGCTTTTAAGAAGCCAATCTTCAGACTAAAAATAGATTGGAAGCCAACCTCAGCTCCTCTCTCCATCCCTCCCACCTTACCCCACCTCCCCCCCCCCAAAAAAAAAAGAAACAGAAAAGGAGACTAAAAAAGCAAAAAACATCTCTCCTCAGGAAAAAAAAGAGCCATGTATTTAAGAAAAAGTAAGTTTCAGGGAAGCAAAGATGGCATTTATCTTTCAACAAGGATCAAAAAAAACCCTCTTTGTAGCCCTTAAAGCTATGTAACAACAAAAAAACCCTCAGACTATCAGAAGTTTATACAGTACAGAGAGGTACTGAAGATTGCTATCAAGTGGATAATCACGAGTGTTTCAAAGAAGCCCTAATAACTGACCTAGATTCCCACCTTTTCCTTGCCACAGTTACCAGTCAAGTGGTTTCAAAAACTGCTCCTCAATTTCCAAAAGGGTTTTCTGATATTTTATCTCTTAAGTTGGAAGAAGAGTTATGAGGAATATGAGGTTTAAAATTCATGGAGAGGAATGTAAAATATATTTCATAAACCTGCAAGTATCATATTTATCCAACTCACTATAAATACACTGCTTAAAGGTTAACTTTACTGTTAGGCGAGCTGTTGTATCAATCATTAAACTGTAGAGAAATGATTGCAAGACCAACCGCTACGAACAATTTCTGTTGGGTCAGATTTTTCATTTAACAGGTCTCCTTTTTTTTTCCTCTCCTTTCACTAAAGATTAGAATCAAAGTTTGGATAATCAAGAAGCCTCAGGTCACAACATGTTTTGAATTAACATCCTCTTGATGCTAGACGGAGTATGCGACATCCACCGGATATCGAAGGAACAATTTTGCTACGGACTTTTTTTTCTCTTCTGATCTGTTAGTTAAGTTGTATTTGCTCGTTTTGGGGTCTTTGCTTTGTTTCTCTGTAATTGCTGAGCAAATGAGTGTAAAATGGCGCTGCCCAGAAGCTTCTCAGGAGCTGCCAAGAATTTCCCTCTCACTTCTGCCCTTCCCTGCTCTGGCAGGAAGAGGAGCTTAGTACCCAGTGGGGGCTCCTCGGCATTCCTGTCCCCCAGCTGCTGCTGTGCAAATCCCAGGTCCACGAGGACGCGCGCGGCAACACCCCGCACGCTGCAGGGCAAAGGCGGCCGCACTCCGCAGTGAGCGGCAGCCATCTTAGGCCCCATTCCTTCGGGGTGAGCTCCCATATGGCAGGCCGAGGGGCCCAACACCACTGTCCCTTGCCAAGGAGACCAGACGTGGCTGGGCTGTGGTACTGCGTGGCACCTCCACGCCATCGCACTACTGGAAAGGCCCTGAGGGAGTCACGATCCCCACATGGCTGTGCCACTGGAAAGGCCCAGAAGGAGCCACCATCTCCACATGGCTCTGCCACTGGAAAGACACAGAGGGAGTCACAATCTTCACATGGTTCTGCCACGGGAAAGGCCCAGAGGAAGTCATGATCCCCATTTGGCTCTGCCACTGGAAAGGCCCAGAGGAAGTCACGATCCCCATTTGGCTCTGCCACTGGAAAGGCCCAAAGGGAGCCACAATCTCCATGTGGTTCTACCACTGAAAAGGGCAAGAGGGAGCCACCATCTCCACATGGCTCTGCCACTGGAAAGACACAGAGGGAGTAACAATCTCCACATGGTTTTGCCACTGGAAAGACACAGAGGAAGCTATGAAGCAACCCTGGCCTGGACATCATCACTTCCTCCTTAAACAATCATCCTTCAATTAAACTGTCTCATTTCACCTGGGGCTTCCAAGGAAGCAAGTTAGCTACAGGCAGCACTGTGTGCCCAGCTGCAGTGAGCGGCTGGCGTGTCCTGCCAAGCCTTTCAGCTCCATGAGGAGAGCCTTGTTCCTGCAGATCCTGGCCTCCCCCTGAGGATGGGACGTAGTTATCAACTTGATTGACTCTTATAAGCCACAGACACTACCAACTATTTCCACAAGAACAACGGTAGTGTGGCCATTAAATGCACTGGTTTCCCTTTGAGTTAGGCCACAAAAATTTTTTTAAAAATGGTATTGCTATTAGCTAACAGAAGCGATTTCTAACTCATCTGACAGCTCCAGTATAAGCAGAAATAAAAAGGTAGCAGGACAAGACAGCTTTCTCTTGCTGTGTCACAAAAAAATGACTATTCAGTTAAGCTTTATTCTCATTTCATATTTTATTTTTGTCCACAGTTAATTTTTGAAAAAAAAAAATCTACTTATCAAAGGCAGAGCAGTATTTGGCACATTCACAAAACTCAGCTGCTTCTTTCCATGTTAGCCAGTAGAATTGCCAGGTACAAACGATCAAAGCAAGAGCAAATTTATTTCAAGTGTGAGAAGAGAAAAACCTGCTTGCATGCAACCCCACCGCAGAATGTCATTAATTCCTGGACACTTCTGTGAAAAGTACAGCTGCTTCTCACAGGACCTCAAGAATCTGCTCCGAATCAAGTGCAAAGTCAGAGATATGACATGTCCTAAACAGTGAAACTGAAAATATTCTGTGAATGGTCCTGCTCCATCTGCTAGGAAGGGCCGTAACCACAACCGTCGGCCCAGCAGCTCCACTGGAGCAGAGCGAGGGCAATAATGTGGATTTGTTCTGCTGCCAGTGCTCGCAAAACTGAAAGTAAATATTGGCTGGTTCCTGCATATGCCAAAATAAAAAAGGCATACTTAAAAGAAGCTGAGCAACTGCATGCTCAGAAGGGAAAGTCAGATTATTTGCCATTATTTCATTACTTTCTACTGCACCTTTTGCATAGTACCTTAGGTGTGTAGGGAAGTAACGAAATTGCTTCTACACTCCTCTTGTTGTAGAGGAAATAAACTGCTTATTCTGACATTTCAGAAGAGCGGATGTTTGCTCTGGTGAAACTCCCAAACTGCCAATGTTTACCTTTCTGCCCATGACCTCCTTTTTGTTTAGTTATCAGTAGTATCAGTTACAGGTTTTCCCACTGACTTCAGTATATTAACACAAAAACTACACAACCACCATTCATTAGTATGGAAAAAAATATATAGTGTCATTGGTCCTGTTTGTGAATGAATTACAAGGAACTCCAATTTGGGAAAGTAAAAATATGCAGGTATTTGCAAAATGCTTGAAAAGCAACATCTAAAATAACGTGTTGCTTGCAGGCTGCAAACAGCGGCTTCTGGAAAGTCAGATTTATTGGTCATGATTGCTTATATGATGTGTATTCCTACCCAAGACACAAGATCCTAAATGCTTTTATGGGAGAATAGAAAGTAGTCAAATTAAATTCCACATGGCATAAGTTATGATAAAAATAGAGTCCAGTTTGAAGGTAATTCTCATTTACAGTTAACAGTTTACAATTAACAAATTTCCCATGATGACAACATGCATTTCCCACAGATTCTAAGAGAAGCTGTGTTTCCTCAATATATTTGAAAAAAAATGTATTGCCTATGTATCATTACACAATTTTAAGAGTAGTTTAAGTAAATATGGGTATAGTCATCAAAATGACTGAAAAATACCAGAAAAAAAAAGAAAGATGCATGAGTAGCATATACAGCATTATAATATCAGCTACTTGAACCTTTATTATATCATCCTTAAAATCCAGAGTTATCAAATTTTCTGCATACAGATAACCAGAACATGGAATTGAGCACATATAATAAATATAGGATTATTAGGATTATATTTATAGGATTATATACAGGATTATAAATACTCAAGAATGTGTCTGCAGGAAGGAGGAGATAAATATATTAATTCTTTTATAATGTATCAATTTAGAGCATGAAACCCCCTGTAACTCGGACAAATTTGAGGAACAATGATGACCATGACAGACAATGTTTTCTTAGGATCACTGGATAATTTCGGGCAGGAAGGGATCTCAGAAGGTCTCCACTCCAATCTGCTGATCAAAGCCAGGCTAAATCTGAGATCAGACCATGCAGCTCTGAGCTTTTTCTAGCTGAGTCTTGGAAATTTCTACAGCTGGAGTGTCGCTGGACAACCTGCTCCTGCCTCACTGTCCTCATCAGGGAAAAGGTTTTTCCTCAGACTCGGTTTGAGCCTCCCTTCCATCAAATTACGGGCACTGCCTCTCAACGACCGTGATAAGCCTGGCTCTGCTTCCTTGCTCTCCTCCCTGCAGGCACCAGGGGTGCTGTGAGGTCCCCCAACAGCCACCTCCTTTCCAGCGTCCATGTCCCAGCATCTCCTCACAGGGCCAGCACTCCAGCCCCGGCCATCCTGGTAGCCCTCTGCTGAACTTGCTGCAGTTGCCAACCACATCAAACAGGACAGGTCCCAGGACAGACCCCGCCATTAAGTTACTAACTATCCACAGCCCTCTCAGCCCGATCATTCATCCATTTTTTTGCCCCTCTGGCTGTGCACCCTTCCAGATGAAAATGTCTAGATTTGGACACGAGTCTGTGGTGGGAAGTAGTGGGGAAAGCCTTGCTGAAGTTGAGGTAAATAGCCACTTCTCTCTCCTCATCCCCAGCTCTGGTCATTCTGTTGTAGATGGCCATCACGAGGGCCATGCAGGATTTGCCCACGATGAATCCAAGTAGACTGTTCTCAGGCACCTCCTCCATGGGCACCCAAAGCACTCACTCCATAATTTTTCCAAGGACTGAAGGGAGGCTGACCATTCCCCAGATCACCCTTTTAGACTTCTGTTAAGATGAGTGTGACATCTGCTGTCCTCTAATCATCAGGATCTCACACAGTCTCCATGACTTCTCAAATACGTTAGAGAACGGTGCTGCAGGAACATTGACAAGCTCTCTCAGCATCCATGGCTGCCGCCCACTGGGCCTCAGGGACTTGTGTGTGTTGAATCCTGACTGGATTTTCATCTGCAGGCGCTGGCTCTTTTCCTTCTGAAACCCAGAAGGAAAGTTCTCATGGAGGCTGAGACACAGAAGGCACCAAGTGCCGCCTCCACGTCTGTGTTTGCTGCCACCAAAACTCAGACTCCTTTTAACAAGCCTGAACTCCAGCTCAGCTCCAGCTTTCCTCAAACCATCCCTGCCTGGGCAGGGTTTCAACGTTCACCTTTTTTTAGCCTTTCCCGGCCTGCAGGTCCTGCTGTATCCGCACTGGGCCCGTGCAGGTGCCCACGGTCACAACCAGCCCCCCACCAAGCTGACAGGAGTGCTTGTCCCATGAGCGGGAACTGCACCTGCCTTCTACAGACTTGCCTATCAAGCACAGAAATCCTTTCTCATCCAGAGGTTGCCTGTGTATGTGTGCCCTAGATCACCTCAGCCCATGGCAGGGGCCCCACAGCGGTAGCGTGGCGCTCACTGTGCTGCACCTTCTCCCTTGGCACCCACCAGTGACATTGGTGGTTGTTAGAGAACAGGGACAAGCCAGGTGGTCCTGGGATCTGACAGAAAATGGATATATTTATGCTCTTACCCTTTTCTTTACGTGTAGTACATGCCCACAACTGTAAACCACTGGATGCCTGAATCAAGATTCACATGCAAGAGTGAAAAAAAGTAGAGAGAAACTGCTCCTGGCACAGAGCAACCCAGCACAGATGAGAGGCACTGTCTAAATTAAGGCAATTCTATCTTTATTTAGCAATTCACTCCCCGCAAATTATTCCAGAGATGAACGAGACTGTCACCTCAAGCATCTACAGCTTCGCCTGGACATCAAATGATCCGTTTGGAAAGACGGAGAGCCCAGTGCCTGTGTTTCTCTCAGCCTTTACTCTGTCATAGAATCATAGAATCATAGAATCATAGAATGCCGAAGGTTGGAAGGGACCTCAGAGGTCATCGAGTCCAACCCCCCTGCTCACGCAGGGTCACCTAGAGCACAGGGCTGCATCCAAGCGGGTTTTAAAGATCTCCAAAGAAGGAGACTCCACAACCTCTCTGGGCAGCCTGTTCCAGTGCTTTGTCACCCTCACAGTGAAGAAATGCTTCCTTAAGTTCCTGTGG